>NW_019175553.1:263387-386922 GCF_002260705.1 Seriola dumerili
TGACATTTATGCCATGCTATACATACGTTTTTTTGACATTTTTATTGCCATGCTATACTATGACGATTTTTTTGTTTTTTTTGACATTTTTATGCATGCATATCTCTGACAGTTTTTTTTTTTTTTTTTTTTTTTTTACATTTTTTTTTTGACATTTTTATGCCATGCTATACTATGACGTTTTTTTGGGGGTTTTTTAGCGTTTTTTTTGCCATGCTATACTATGACGTTTTTTTTACATTTTTACGCCATGCTATACTATGACGTTTTTTATGCCATGCTATACTATGACGTTTTTTTGGGGTTTTTCTTTTTACATTTTTATGCCATGCTATACTATGACGTTTTTTGGGGGGTTTTTTAGCGTTTTTTTTGCCATGCTATACTATGACGTTTTTTTTACATTTTTACGCCATGCTATACTATGACGTTTTTTTTGGGTTTTTTTTTTTTACATTTTTATGCCATGCTATACTATGACTTTTTTTTTACATTTTTATGCCATGCTATACCATGACGTTTTTTTTGGTTCGTTTTTTTTACATTTTTATGTCATGCTATACTATGACGTTTTTTTTACATTTTTATGCCATGCTATACTATGACGTTTTTTTTACATTTTTATGTCATGCTATACTATGACGTTTTTTTGGGGGGGTTTGTTTGTCATTTTTATGCCATGCTATACTATGACTTTTTTTGACATTTTTATGCCATGCTAAACCATGACTTTTTTTGGGGGTTTTTATGCCATGCTATACTATGACGTTTTTTTTGACATTTTTATGCCATGCTAAACCATGACTTTTTTTGGGGGGTTTTATGCCATGCTATACTATGACGTTTTTTTGGGGGGGTTTGTTTGTCATTTTTATGCCATGCTATACTATGACGTTTTTTTGGGGGGGTTTGTTTGTCATTTTTATGCCATGCTATACTATGACGTTTTTTTGGGGGGGTTTGTTTGTCATTTTTATGCCATGCTATACTATGACGTTTTTTTGGGGGGGTTTGTTTGTCATTTTTATGCCATGCTATACTATGACGTTTTTTTGGGGGGGTTTGTTTGTCATTTTTATGCCATGCTATACTATGACTTTTTTTTTACATTTTTATGCCATACTATACCATGACGTTTTTTTGACATTTTTATGCCATGCTATGACGTTTTTTTTGTTGTTTTTTTTTACATTTTTATGCCATACTATACTATGACGTTTTTTTGACATTTTTATGCCATGCCATACTACAACGTTTTTTTGACATTTTTATGCCATGCTATACTATGACGTTTTTTTTGCCATGCTATACTATGACGTTTTTTTTTACATTTTTATGCCATACTATACTATGACGTTTTTTTGACATTTTTATGCCATGCTATACTATGACGTTTTTTTTTACATTTTTATGCCATACTATACTATGACGTTTTTTTTTACATTTTTATGCCATGCTATACTATGATTTTTTTTTTTACATTTTTATGCCATGCTATACTATGACGTTTTTTTTTTTACATTTTTATGCCATGCTATACTATGACTTTTTTTTTACATTTTTATGCCATGCTATACCATGACGTTTTTTTTGTTTCGTTTTTTTTACATTTTTATGCCATGCTATACTATGACGTTTTTTTTTTGTTTTTTTTTTTACATTTTTATGCCATGCTATACTATGATGTTTTTTGAACATGCTATGGAATACCTGAAGTCTGCTTAAACTGTCTGTATTTACTGTGTTTTTTTTATTGTTGTTTTAATGTCTTATCACTGCATAACCTCTTGTAAATGCTGTTATATATATTGATGTAAGTGGTTTGTTAATAAATTCAAAAGAATAAAACTGGTTTGTGTGTGTGTTATTAAAATATGAAATGTTTTTCACATACATTATTTATGCCATACTATACTATGACCTTTTTTGACATTTTTATGCTTGACTATACTATGTCGTTTTTTGAAATTTTTATGCCAAACTATACTATGTCGTTTTTTGAAATTTTTATGCCTAACTATACTATGTCGTTTTTTTGACATACTATACTATGACTTTTTTTGGACATTTTTAAGCCATACTATACTATGTGGTTTTTTGACACTTTTATGCCTGATTATACTATGTCGTTTTTTTTTTTTACTTTTTCTGCCTTACTATACTATGACTTTGTTTTGGACATTTTTATGCCTGACTATACTTTGTTGTCCATGAAATTTTTATGCCTTACTATACTATGTTGTTTTTGGGCATTTTTATGACACACTAAACTATGACTTTCTTTATGGCATTCTTATGCCATGCTATACTATGACATTTTTTTTGGACATTTTTATGTCATACTATACTATGCTGTTTTTTGAAATTTTTATGCCTTGCTATACTTTGTCCTTTTTTGAAATTTTTATGCGTTACTATGCTATGAATTTTTGTCATTTTATGCCTTATTATACTAAGTTGTTTTTTGACATTTTTGTATCATACTATACTATGTCGTTTTTTGACATATTTTGCCTTACTATACTATGTTGTTTTTGGGCATTTTTATGACACACTATACTAAGTCATTTTTTGAATTTTTTATGCCTGACTGTCGTTTTTTTGACATTTTTATGCCTTACTATACTATGACGTTTTTTGACATTTTTATGCCTTACTATAACTATGTCGTTTTTTTTTTTTGTTACATTTTTATGCCTTACTATACTATGTCGTTTTTTTTTTACATTTTTTGCCTTACTATACTATGTCGTTTTTTTAAAAAATTTTATGCCTTACTATACTATGTCATTTTTGGGCATTTTTATGACATACTATACTAAGTTGTTTTCTGACATTTTTATGCCATACTACACAATGACATTTTTTTGACATACTATGCTATTATTTTTCGTCATTTTATGCCTTACTATACTAAGTTGTTTTTTGACATTTTATGCCTGACTGTCGTTTTTTTGACATTTTTATGCCTTACTATACTATGACGTTTTTTGACATTTTTTGCCTTACGACATTTTTATGCCTTACTATAACTATGTCGTTTTTTTTTTTGTTACATTTTTATGCCTTACTATACTATGTCGTTTTTTTTGACATTTTTTGCCTTACTATACTATGTCGTTTTTTTAAAAAATGTTATGCCTTACTATACTATGTCGTTTTTGGGCATTTTTATGACATACTATACTAAGTTGTTTTCTGACATTTTTATGCCATACTACACAATGACATTTTTTTGACATACTATGCTATTATTTTTTGTCATTTTATGCCTTACTATACTAAGTTGTTTTTTGACATTTTATGCCATACTATAACATGATGTTTTTTTGACATTTTTATGCCTTACTATACTATGACATTTCTTTCACATACTATAGTATGACATTTTATTTACATACTTTACTATGGCATTTTTGTGACATACTATACTAAACCATTCTAGCAGCAGACAGACACACCTGTACAGACTAGATGGCAAACATAGTGGAGCATTTATCAGCTACCGGTTGGACCTGAAACCTGAGCACACTGTACTGAAGCATAGTGTTGAGTTATATTAGTGTTTTGATAGATGAAAAATTGTGTATTTGATTAAGTCTATCTACTTGAAAAGCTTGTGCTAAATTCCACTATGTTAAAAGAGACAAAACAGACCATCTATAGACCATCGCTGTTGTGTCTGTCAATCTCAGGCTGATCACAGACACAGAAGCAGTAGTGTCAGACACTCACTCGCAGAGCCCAGCTTGTCCCGGCTGTGTTTGAATGCCACACGGTGAATCAGTCTGCTGACCTCCTTCATCTTTCTGCTCCATTACACCACAAGAGTCTGGTTCAGAGAGGAGAGAACAAAGTCAATTACTGATTTAAGAAAATGTTTTTGCATCAACAGCTGAATTAAAACAGATTGTATATATAACTCAGGAAAACAATAAAGGTCTCATACGCAAGTGATACCATGGCATCACATCACTGAATATGGACACTACAGACTATGTGAAAAAGCGATGGATAAAAGAACTGGACATTGAAATAACTGAAGACATGTGACTGCATGCTTGGGAAATACAGTCATCTTCCACCAACTCCCAGACCTGGAGAGTCTTCCGATAGAAAAAACTTGATTTGTTTTTTTTATCACTTCCAAACAGAAGTCTAAACAAACTAGCACTCGGCTACGCTGCTGGAGGGAATGTGCAGTAATTATGGTTGATCATGCTCACGTCTTCTGGACTTCTCCCTCTATGCAGTCTTTCCTGGGTTTTAGTGTCAGTATAACACTCACATTCCTCTGACTTGGACAGACTTTTCATAACTATTGTAATATGTAATGTGCAATATTTCATTTTAAATTAGGCAAATTTGCTTTGGTATTTTGATCATCTCATGACCTCATGTCTGCTCTTTTCTTTTGTCTGTTTGATATTTGTTTCTTGCTTGCTGTTCTCATAACGTGGAAAATGTCAATTCATTAAACTAATAAAAAGTTAAAAGACAAATCTAGATTGCAACTTTAAAAATGTAGTTTAAAAAGTCTAATCACATTTTTGTTTGAATTCCAGGTTTTCCTGGATATGTGTGAACCTAGGGGAAATTTACAAAATGAAATATTTTCTGCACATGATGAAAGATTTATACAAGAAAAAAGATGATTTCAGCTGATGAACAAAAAGCTGTTTTACCACTTTGAGTTCCATTAGAAGGGTCTGTGTTGAACTCCACACCGCTCCTCTGGGGGGGAGAAAAGGAAAGTTAAGGCCTCCGTTAGAACCAAACTGATGATCCTATAATTAAATGAAACAAAATGACAACAAACGTTTGTCTCCTCTAGAAATCCTAGGAGATCTAAAATATCAGTTTTCAAGTAAGAGTTGCCAACAGGAGCTTACATCTAAAGGAAATGTAATTTGATGATATCTTGCAACTGTTATCTGACATATAAACAGGGTTTTTGAAGCAGGACATAACACACGGGGAGGGTTCAAAAACTGGGCATGTCGGCCAAGGCATAAGTGAAAGCAACATTTTTATATTAGTTACTATGGTATGTCATCGAGTAACCCTGAAATATTGTTCTACAGAAAGTAATTCAATCAACAATTTTTCCAACAAAAATTCCAAATGTTTTCTGATTCCAGCTTCTCAGATTATGAGGTTTAGCTGCTTTTCTTTGTACTTTTTAAGACCTTTTTAATACCACACAAAATTAAATGTAATACACATTTCACTGGCTTAAGCATGAAACATATCAATGAAAACCAATAGGGATGGTAAGGCCTAGAATTACTCACCAAGTGCATAAATATACTGACAATTTAGTCTGTGCTAATTAATTAAATATTATTGGTTTTGGACTGATGTTCAAATGAAACAACCCATTTAAATATGTAACCTGTTTTCTGACACTATATGATGAATTAATCAAGAAAACAATGGTTAGCTGCAGCCCTGGTAATGACCCTAACCTGGAACAACATCCTCACCTGCAGCAGGGCCTGTAGTCTGGGCGGCTCCCAGTCTCTTAGATAGAAGAGACAGTCACGAGGATGATGGGCGTGTAGACCAGTCATTTTGCACTGGGGCGTTTTACATCCCGTCTACAAGAGAAAAGCAAAATTGTATTTAAGATCTCGTCATAGCAGAGAAACTGCCCATCTGGGCTATAAATGGTCTCTGGGTCATTGCTGATGCTGGCAACTGCTCAGTTCAGATACTACTGGGCCTTAGCGTTGCGTTTCACATGATTGAACCATGGCAACTTGTTTAATCACCTTTAGAAGTGGGTTGGCATCTCTGATTTCACCCATGGCTTGTTCAAATCATATTTCAACCTAGCCCCAGTTTGTGTCACAGAAGCAATTATCTGTTTCTCTCAAAGAAAATTCACCGGTCACAACTTGGGAAATGGGTTAAAATTGTTTTTTTTAATCATTCATTGGATGAAATATTTTTCTCATCCAGATGGTTAGAAGATTCTTTGAGGATGCTGAAAATACCATGTGATTTTAAACGACCTTCTGGGTCATGCATGTTAATTTGTTTTTAGAGAAGACAAGTGTTACCTCTATGTGAGGCAGCACAGCTGAATCGGAAAGTATGAGTCAGTGGTGGTGGGTGAGCATCTGAACCTCCTCTTCCACAGAAAGAGCGAGCAGATTACTGATCCACACATGACCTAATGTGATGTTTCATAATGGCAGTGGTGGAATTCAAATGTATGCTCAAACATAACAGAGGAGAAGATCGGTAATGCCTGATCCTCCAATGCCCATTTTACCTGTGGTGTGCCACAAGGCTCAGTTTTTGGTCCATTCTTGTTTTCAATATACATGCAAATATAAAATGAATGTAGATGACACCTAGCTCTAACAATTATAAGTATATTGTAACCATTGTTATGAAAAGTGCTATACAAATAAAGTTATTATTATGATTATTGCTGCACCTAACTGCTGATGTTAGAAGGTTAGAAATGTTGAAAACAGTGTCTCTGAAAAGATATTGATTCTTCCAATACCAACAATTACTGATATTTGAATAGCACATAAAACAAGCGGAGGACTGCATTAAAAACATTTATTTTGGTCAACGAGAGGTTCAAACTGTGATTTTTTTTTTTTGCTGAACTCACCTTGTGGTAGGGGTTGTTGCAGCCGCTGCAGAACTGGTACCTGCACTGGGAGCAGCTGAAGTGCATGCAGCCGCCTTTCGTCAGAGCGTATTGGAACCTGCAGTGAGGACAGGCTGCAAGAGGACACCACATCCTCGTGAATTCATTTACTCCAAATATTGTGTGAAGAATAGTGTTTGTTTCATTTAGGAAACAACAAGAGCTTCATGAGCCAGAGTAGCTGTATCGGAAAACATGAGTCAGCGGTGATGATTTTCCGCAGAAAGTCTGAGCATTTTACTGAACCAAACATGATCTAATGTTTTCTAACCTTTAAAAATCCCTAGTGAATCAAAACACAGATTGACCCTTAAGAGTGCTATAAGATTAAAGCTGCAACTAACGACTGTTCAATTAATCTAATGGATTAAATGTTTGTGAAATGACGGAAAATAGTGAAAACATGCCCGTCACATTTTCCTCTAATGGTCAAAAACCCAAAGATAACCAGTTCAAAAACATATAAGACAAAGAAAAGCATTAAATTAGAAGCTGGAACTGGAAATTTTTATCAGTTTTGCCATTTACTGACTTTAAATTACTTCAGCGATTAATTGATTGTGCTAATCTACTTTTCATTAATCGTTTTAACTCTACATATAATGACATTGTTGGTTCCTTATTATTGATGCATAACCTGTAAGCATCATTTTAATGTTGCATTTGTCCAGATGACTGCTTTGTATAACTGTAATCGTCAATAAATCTGCAACGATAAACAATACAATAAAACATTAGCATTTATTAGCTAAATTCCCACACATTTGATAGTTGCAAGGTGACAATTCACTGTTCTTGGTCTTAAATTATAGTAAATTGAATATTTATGGGTTCTGGTTTGTTGGTCGGAGAAACAAGATATCTTATGATGTTACTTTCTGCCTTCGGATATCGTGATTGAAGTGTTTTATACTGTAGATCAAATAATTAATCGAGAGAGTAGTTGGCCGATAAATAATCATTAATTACAACCTCTATCTTAAAAGTATTTAGGAACTTTAGATATAAAATTAAAGTTTAGAATATACTACAATATTCTCCTCAAGTTAAGTACAAATTCTTCAAAATTGTCCCAAAGTACCGTCATGGAATTAGTTATTTTCTACTTGTTCCACCTAATGCATTTTTAATCAATAATGGGTTTTATGCACTGTGACTAAATAATAAAATAAAGAGTGATTCAAAAACCACCATCAGACAGAGGGAGGACAAGTGCTGCATATCTTTGTGCAAGTAGAAAAAAAATATCTTAAAAATTATGTAACTTTGTAACAGGCCAAAAGAAAATTGTGTTAAAGGGCAAACACACTGGTCTCTGAAGAAGTGGGTCAACTCAGTGCCAACAATGAACAATGAGGAAACAGTATAAATAAACACTGTGGTGGGTGAGGCTCACTGAAGTATAAACAGAGGGAAAAATGCTGAAATGAAACTTGTGGTTGTGGTT
This sequence comes from Seriola dumerili, assembly GCF_002260705.1. Lineage (NCBI taxonomy): Eukaryota > Metazoa > Chordata > Actinopteri > Carangiformes > Carangidae > Seriola > Seriola dumerili. The sequence continues at coordinate 271,508 of NW_019175553.1, forward strand.
TTAGGTAAAGTTTGTAGCGAGTCTCACTGATGCCGTTGTCTCTCAGGTAGCCGGCCAGGCCCTGCCTCTGGTACTCGGGATCGTTCTCCCTCTTCCACTGCTGGAACTGTTCACAGGACAGATCCTGGTGCTGAGGCTCCCACTGGGACCAGAGAGGAAGTTAGTTCACGGTTCAGAAAGTTTCCAGGTGATTTAAGATGAGCTGGATGACTCCTACATGTGATGAAGACTGGTAAAAATCAGGACTAAGACTCACAGGTTTCTTGCACTGAGCGCAAAAACTTTTCCGGCATGACAGGCAGGTGACCTTCAGCTGGTCTCCATCATTGATAAACCCAGAGGTGCACTGATGAAGACAGAGGAAGGAGACATGTTGATCATTTCACGTAAATATGAATCATAAACACATATTCCAGTGTAGTTTAAATGTCTCCTATTATTTGTGTATGTTTTTATTTATCTATTTATAATTCTCCTCAATTTTTTTCCCTCCTCATGTTTAAAAAGTGTTGATGTTCATATGGCGTTGAGTTTGTTGACATTCATTCTCTCGTTGATAAAAAAGATAATCACATCATTTATCGAAGTGTTGAATATTAACAGTTAACGATGTATTAACCTTTATAATTGCATGTGACCAACTTCTCTAAAAGGCAAGTAATGGAAACGTCCATTGGAGGTGTCTCCCTTAGAGAAGACAATCAAAGTGTCGTGATGGAGGAGGATTTCCCTCAACCTGGCAACCCAAAAGTTCTTCTTATTAATGGGTTATAATTGAGCTATAAATAATTAGTTATCAAAACTTTGAACAAATTAAAAACATTAAACAAGCAAAAAGGGCCTTGGTTACGCCGACGTTAAACACCATCAGTAAAGGAGAGTAGCGAGTCACTGTAGGAATGCTAAAATATAAAATACACAGTTTCATTTTGGTACAACTAAAAATCTGCTGCAGAGAAACTTTCAGCTCCACCTAACGGTGAAGAAATGTAAACAAGTTCAGGAAATGCCAGAAAAAAAACATCTCTAGATAAGAGGAGTATTTGAAGACCAATAATTTGTTAGTCCGTCTACTACTACTCTGAACTACTACTACTAAATATATAGTTTGTTTTTTAAAAAAGCTCAGTAAAAAATAAACTGGAGGAAATAGTGCATTTTCTGAGGATTATTTTCAGCTGCAGATTAATCCACATTTACCTCCACTGAGTATTTGTGGCAGCAGGACTGTGTACGTTGGTCAAAATAAAATACAGTGTGTGTGTGTGTGTGTGTGTGTGTGTGTGTGTGTGTGTGTGTTTATTAAATGAAGGAAAAAGTCTTTACATTGAACTCCAAGCAGCCAAACAGAGCCAAAAACAAAAAATAGCTAGTATGAAAAGCATGGTATCCAAATTACACACGGAGGAGGAAATCAGATTGTGAGAAGCTGATAAGAGCCACAGGGAAGAACAAGCGGACCGGTTTTCTATGTCGGGGAGGAACTCACATGACAGCACCAGAGGAACTTTGGGTCTTTCATTAGAGCGTGCTCCGTCAGTTTTTTATGAAACAGATCGTACACCTCTGGCTCCAGGCAGTCCCGCAGCTGGAAAAACAACATGCTACTACTTTACTGTACAAAGCAAAACACAAACAAAAGAGGAGGAATATATATAATAATATAATAATAACAATAAGGAAATTACATTTGCTTTTAAGACTCAATGAGCACAAATTTAAAAGCTGCTCATCTTGTCATTTTAAAGTAAATGAATAAAGTTGCATAAATTCCTGTTTTGGTGATATCTCAGCGACGTCTTCAGGGAATTTCTTCAAATTTAGAAGAAACATTTACTTGCACACAAGGTGATTTTGGTGATTTAGATTTTGGTGGTGAAATGTCAAAGGTCAAGGTCACGGTGAACTCATAAAACAACGTTCTTGTGATATATCAGGAACGCCCAGAGGGAATCTCATTACATCTGGTACAAACATTCACTTGGACTCAAGGATGAACTCATGGATTCATACACTACTTATGACGCAATATAACACAAATGTCTATGCAGATAAAATAATGAAGTGATGATAGTCTATATCCAACATGGTCAAAGGTCAACTTCACTGTGACATTATAACGTTCTGCAAAAACACCATCAATCAACGCTGTAACATGACGGAGGCAGACAACCGCGTCAATCTGAACCCGTGTTGAAAAACACGAACAAAAACCACCGTGTTCCTCTTTCTCAGTTCACCTGTATGTCCAGCGTGGAGAAGTAACTGTCCAGTTGTTCTGGGTCGTTGATGTCGGGCTCTCCGCAGACGGGACACACCATGTCTCGGATGTGTTTGTCTCTCACAGCGATGGTGAAGTGTTGCCCGAAACACTCGTGGCACACTGAGCACTGACAGGAAGTCAGAGATTGCATCTGAAACACAGAGAGGACAAGAAAAAGAAGAGATGAACAGCTGCGTATGAAAGGCTGAACTCCTGCTTTTAAAAGAAAATGTATCTAATGTATCTAGTGCTTCAAATTATTGATCAATCTGCTAATTATTTTGTCGATTTTTGTCAAAAAAATGATTATTTGATTAATTTTCTGTCAAAATAAGCATTTTAGCTCTACTTCAAAACAAGAGTTGAGTTCTTGTATCACAGTCTAGAGTTTATAAACTTTATTTTTATGTTATAATTAGTTGATAAAACCTGATACAATAGATGGATTAAAGAAGTGTCAAAATCTATGAGATAGTATACATTGAGGTGTTATTAAATTTAAAACATGTGGCATGCATACTGTATATTAAATTAATTTGCATGGAACATGTTTGCATGTTCTGTTTCCTTATTATACAACTACTGGGTCATTCCCTGTCAAATCAGATATGGTTGTTGTTGCAACGTCTCAGATATAATTTCATTTGACAGCCTCAATAAAACTTCTCAAAAGCAAATAATATGTTGATTTTTATTCCCAGCCTCAACAAACTTTGTAGGATAATATATCAGACAAACATGACTCAACTATTAAAAGTTTATACTGCATGCCTATTGATTTTCTATAAGGTCATGGATTTGGGAAAAGTTCTTAAGCGAAAGTGATGACATTATAAACCTGTTATTTTGCACCAATACATCAATTATTATTTGTTTCTTCAAATGTAATTTATTTTTTATTTTGCCAATATTTCATGTCTCTACCACTAATGAACATGAAGATATTATGAATAAAACAAAGCGTCTCCAAATAATAATTTTTTTGATTATCTAATTAAAAATAATTATTATTTGATCTCCAAATAAGTGGACAAATACAAGGTCCTTAAGCTAATAACAAACTAATTATGATAATTATCATCTTTTGTGTATTTATTGAACACGCCCATTCAACATTAATCGTGCTGGTGGAAAAAGTAAGTGAACCCTTGGATTTAATAACCGGTTCCTTTTGCAGCGATAACCTCAAACCAGCTCTTCCAGTAGCTGCCGATCGGAGCTGCTCATCGTTCAGGAGGAATTTTGGACCTTTCTTCCTGCACTTCCTGCTCCAGCTCAGAAATATTCTCAGGATGGGAGAGAAGCCACAGAACTAAATACTTTCCATATTTTCATTTATAGACAGTTTTGTCTGTTTGACTGTGGACTGGACTGATGAATATTTCAACTCTTTGAGCCTTTCAGCTTAATGCAAATCAACTATTCTTGAGCCAAAGTCGCCGGAGATCAACAGATGTTTCTTGTGAATAGCGAACTCAATACTGGTGTATTCAGTATGGACGAGAACAATACGGTGATTGTGTTATTTGCTGAATTAAACTGTCTGTGTTTGTTTTGCACAAAACGCAGATGGTGGATTTGATTGTGAACTGGGGGAATGTTTACGAGCTGCAGCGCTCACACAGCAGAAACTGTGAACCTACAACCTGCAGCTTCATCTTTAAACCTCTGGCAGGGGAACGTTCCCGTGACTCACCTTGATGCGGGGAAAGATGGACAGACAGCAGGGGCACTCATTGTTGAGGAGACGCCTGATGAAGTCTTTGTCATGTGACTCCTTCACAGCTTGCACCACATCCTCCAGGGAGTAAGTGACGCCTGGCTCCTGGAGCAGCGACAGCACGAGCTCACAGCGCCCCCAGCTGGGCAGGTCGTACAACGCCAGCAGACGTCTGCACATCCTCTGAGAGGAGCAAGCGAGGACAAGAAGGTGGAGTCAAAAACAGAAACTATAATAAACACTACACGCACGTCATTCCCATGTCAGCACAGGTACAAGGTGTACACACTAAATTCCCTGAGGTAATTTGCAGCAGACGAACCTGTTTGTCCGGGTGCTTTGGATCAATCGGCGGCTCGGGCTGGTCGGTCCAGATACGCTGGTGGAAAGGCTCCAGGAGGGGGCGCTGAAGCAAAGACAAAGCCCCTTTGACTTCACCTCCGCTCTGCCGCAGGGCCTCCTCACACATGACCACATCCCTGAAACCCAGAGAGTGGAGCTCCCTCATCTGGACAGAGACACACAAACAGGAAGGGAATTTACAGATATATGTTCACAGTAAACATCTTTGTGTCAATACTTCCACAGAAAACATAAACGTTTATTTCTTAATTCTACTGGAGAGTCTCGAGTTTCCAAAGATACCAAATATGTCACCTTGTTGTACAATCCAAAGTTTGTAGAAGTCTCTACTGACTCTCACCCGATGCTGGGTTTTAGAGGGCAAAAAGTAAGGAAAAAAAATTTGACACGACTTCAATTTTTAGATTTTAATTCAGTTCATTAAATTGGGGCAAGTTGAATATTGGGTGCTTGAAATGGCGTTTTTTAAATTGCACAGCGTGAAATATTTAAAAATTCAAAGACGGAAAATTCCTCCCCCTAAATTCAGATTTCCAGTTTTCAAAGTAAAATATTTCAGTGAAATAAATCCAAAATAATTTTGTATTCAGGCGTGAATACATTTAAAAATCAGATGTGGGGGATAGAAATTATTTGTTTCCACAGATACATGCCAGTAATTTGTCACTTAACAAACACAATGTAAAGAAACATTCTTGAACTTGTAAGTGTTGTGGTGGTCAAACCACCGGAATAAAGATTGTTTCTAAATGACTTCAAAAATATCTGTAAATACTGTAACCACACGCATGTAGCTCTCTCTTTATCAACACTTCCTCCCCGGTGTGAACTCTCCTTTGTGTGAAGATATACGACTTTCCTGACCCTACATTTCTGCCCTCGGTTTAAAAAGTTTCCTTTTTTGTCTTAATGCCAGTTTGGAATTTATGCACTCTACTCATTAACCAGAGACAAAGAGGGCGGCCACACAACACTCCTACATATCACTCCTACCAGCGCTGCACAGACCCTCTTTGTTCTGACTTTATCTTTCAAGGGCAGAAAACTAGAGACACTCAGGAGACGTCCTGTTTTCTCACAGTTTTGTTTCATCTGTAGAAAACCTCCCTTCAACCTCACCTCACCACAGTCACCTGTTGAGACACAGCACCCCCCCGTGTACCTGTCCATGCATGAACAAAGAGACTGACGCTCTCTGTTTTTCTCTGACTGCAGTAAAATTGTTCTCTATTGTAGAGCCATTTATCACTGTGCTCTTTCAAAATAAAGGTGTGGAGAATTTGTTATCTGGCTATGACTGTAATAAACTTTGTATGAAAGCATTTTGAGGAACTTTTAAATGTTATCAAAATAAGTAAACAATGATGTGACATAATATTGATTCAAGTATTTGAGTCATTTAATCAATTACCATTTTGAAAATCAGCTGATAACAAATTGATCATATGAATTAGTCAGTCGTCAATCACTGCCTTTCTTTAGGTCTTTAGTGTTTCCACAGGTCACTTCAAATTGAGCCCTAAAAGCAATATTTCATTTTCTGTCAGGATAGCTGTGAAGTCATGCCCTGGCCGGGACCCATTAGCAATCGCCACGGCAACCAAGTCGTAGTACACAGACCCTGGCTTTACGCTCACAAACAATATGATAACTGAAACTTTGGTTCAGTCTCTCGTTTACTCGTTCTGACTTTGTGGTTGTGAGATTTAAACAGTTTCCAGGTTTGTGACTGTGATCGAAAGCGTTGAAGAACGGTATCTGGGTGTTTGTGGTCAACAGGTTAACTTTCCTACCTTGACCTGTCGGTCTCTCAGCAGCTGTGTCACGGCCCTGTCGGTGTCTCCTCCCGCTGCTAACCATGCCAGCTTGGCTTCAGCTCTGGACAGCTTCACATCTTCACCTGTGGCGTTAGGGCCGCTCTCCTCCGACTCCTCTCCGTCTTTCTCCACCACGGGTAGTATCCCACAATCCCCTGCTCTGTAGTTTAGCTGGACAGACGCTGCCATGGCGCAGATTTCATCCAGCAGGTGAGGCAGCTCGGACGTCAGCCAATCACAGGGGTTGATGTTGCTGCCGCCGCACATGCAGAGGGCTGCGTACACCTCCTCTGGGCTGACGCCTCGCTTTTCTGCTTCCTAGGGAGAAGAAACAGAATGAATCCTCGTTTGGAGACTCCACCTCTGGATTTAGTAAATTCTGCTGCACATTTTTCACTATTTTCTGACGATTCATCTATTAAATCAAGAAAACAATCAGCAGATTAATCAATGATGAAAATAACTTAGTTGCAGCCCTTCTTACAGCAGTTACACTGTTGTTTAAGTTTAATTTGTTTTTGCTCCAACAAGCACATAAACAATCACATCCCACCCTACAATTAATGCTCTGTGTTTACAACTGCAAATAAATTAGGGTTTGATAATCTGCTGGTTATTTCTCTGTTTAAAAATTAAATTATTTGTTCTATAAAAAGGTCAGAAAATCGGGAGAAATTGAAAACCATTCAAGTCCAAAACCTGAAATATATTCAATTTACAATGATATAAAAAATGCTTTTCCCTGTTTTAAATTACAGTAAATTAAATTTCAGTTTTGGACAGTCGGTGGAGCTAAAAAAAAAAAAAAAAAACTCTGGAAAATTCTTTTCTTTTCATCATTTTTTTTTAATATTTAATAGTTTGAGAAAGTTATCTGCAGATTTTATTGTTTCAGAGCTCACTGTTGTGCTCACTTTGACTGTTGACTGCAGAGCAGAGCAACAGCATTTTATTTTTCGGAGTTGACAGTTTCTCAGCTAATTTCTGTGATGTAGTTGTGTGAAGACCAACTCTGATCTGGTGGATGAGGGTGAGTCCGTCGTCCCTCATCGTCTTCTGTCTCTTCAGCTCCAGGTTCATTCTGGGCTTCGGCAGCGGCTTCCCGCCGGGCTGAGGTTGATCCTTAGTGATGGACGGAGTCTGCTGAAGAGGCTCGGGCAGAGAATCGCCAGGAGAGTCTTTACAGGGCAGGTTGCACATCTCACACACCAACGTGGGCTTGGTGTTCACGTAGGTGCAGAACTGACAAGTCCACTGTGAGAGACAAGACATTTAGATAAAAATATATATAAGATGCCTTAAAAGAAAATACCAAAATAAAGATATTTAAATATACATTATATTAAAAAGTTAAAAAGGCAGCAGCGTCGCCTCAACAGTGATTGAAATCATCATATTATAGTAAATCAAACTCTGTTATAAAAGAGAGATACAAGCCTCCAAATATGATCCCCTGTGCAGTAAATGCTCTTCATTCTAACACATCTTCATTCTTCATGTTGTTGTTTGTCTAAACTTTTGTTATTCACCCTTTGTCTTATTCTGGATAGCGTGCACAGATCCAGCATTTCTATTGTCTTCAATCATCTCATTCTGTTTTTATTGTGTTTTTGTTTTTAAGCTGTGTTGCTGAAAAAATTTATTACCTCTCGTGGGACAATAAAGATCTGTACCGAACTGAACTGATATCAAAATGATTGTTGCTTAATTTTCCGACAGCAGACTAATTGAATCATGAACCAGTTGTTTCAGAGCAGCTGTGGATTAATGTGAAGTGCATGACGCTGTATTTCTGGAGCTAAACTCACACTAGCGACTAAAAGTTTAGATGTCTTGTCCTGCTGCTTCACTTTTAACTTTTTTTATGTTTTTCTTGTGAGTCTCGCAGCTTTGTGCATCTTAACAGCTATAAAATAAACTTACATTTCCATTCGGATTGTGTATCTTCAGTAGAAATCCTGATGATTTTGTTAGTCCCTTGGCATAAATGGGACATAAACGACTCAGAAGGTAATAAACAGCAGCACTGAGACAAACCTTGTCTCCAGTATCAGTCAGGGACCCTGGGTTGGACGACACTGGGGCGATGGGCGGCCGAGTGGCCAGACGGGGGCGCTCACACACCTCACACAGGATGCTGCTGCCTTGATTTACGACAGTGCAGCTTTTACACTGCCACTCTGAGGAATCACACACAGGCACAACAACAACAACAACAGTGTTACTGCTCCGTGGCTTCATACAGTAACTGTTTCCTTATGTCAGCTACGTGACATTATACTTCCATTGATTTGTTTTTCAGATTTATTGCTGATTGTTTACAAGCTCGTAAATGTAATCTTCTCCAGGCTAAATTAAGGTGGAAAAGTAATGAGCTCTTCTACATTTAGTATAGATTCAGTGCAAAGTCGTATCTTTTAAATTCTAGTATTTCTCATCTGTTGTACTTGTTTATTTCACCATTTTTTGTACTTTTATTTGTCCTATCCTATATATACCAAAATGTTTTCATCTCTTCGTCTCAGCACTAACTTTGTTCTGAAACATGCTGCATGAGTAAAGTCCACCGTCTCTGTGTCGAAGTCTCACCTGTGTTTGGTGACGTAGGAACTGACATGGGACTCTCCTGAACGGTGGAAGCAGCCGTGGCGAGTCGAGGCCGTTCACAGGTGGAGCAGAGAACAGCTCGCATCTCGTTCACTGTGGTGCAATGAGCGCATTCCCAGGGCGACAAAGAGGGACTGAAAGACCACAGAAAAAGAATACGTTTATATTTAAAGGTATAGTTAAGCTAACACTCACAATGTGCTGCTCTCCCTCCTTTAACACTGCAACTTCTTGCTGGATCTATATTCATGTAGGTGATCCAGTGAGAGACGTTTGACAAACATAAAACTTGCAGGACTATAATAAAAGAATAAGTACAAAGCATAAAAGCAAAGCTAACCTTGCTTAAAATCTTTGTGGAGGACTATTAATACTGTTTATTTATATAATCCTGTGACCTTATTAACATCACCACCACTCTGATGGAGTGAACCAGACAGTAAAAGGCGTTTAGTGTCATCACGTTTCCGGCAAAGTTCACTGAAGTTCCTTTTTTTCCCCTCCTCCTCCTCCTCACCTGGATGTTTTGGCAGGTGAGACGATCGTTCTGTTGTGTCCTTTGCGGTCGGGGTGAGAGTGGAAGAGCTTGTCACAGTTCACACACAATCTCTGGACACAGGTGGAGCAGTGAGCGTAGACAGCAGAGATGCCACAGATACTGCAGCTCTCTTTAAAAAACACACACACACACACACACACACACTACGAGTTAAAAAAAGAACAAAGACCACAGGAAAAACTTCCTGCTTTAAAGCCTGCTGTAATGCGACATACCCTGGTTGGTTTTCTGTAATTTGTCCCTCTTGTGATTGGCTCTGGAGGGATGGCGGTGGAAGAGGATATCACACGCGTCGCAAAAGGCTTGATTGTCGCAAGACGGGCAAACCAGAGACGTGGCGCTGCCACACAAATTACACTCGCTGGCTGCAAGAGGGCCTGGAGACAAAGGCAGAAAACCAATATTCAGTGTTACTGGTTAGATTATATTGGGATATTAACGTCACCTGTGCTGGTCAGTGACTTTAATCGTGTCCGCAGAGTATCTGTGGGTCACTTTCACCCCCAGCCCAGGTATAATTAAAGCTGGCTCGTCCTCCTGTGATTTAAATCCCGTACAGTGCAACATCCCTGTATTTTAAAGTGGATGTCTGAGCTGCTTGTCCTTCTTCACCTACTTTACTTTTTAATTTGAAATTAAGTTTGTGTGAGAATTGACTAAATCAGAATTGTTTTTATTGATCTTATAGTTAGAAACATGTCAAGTTCAACATATGGACTTCTTTGGAAACCAATAATGATGAAAGAAAGAAGCCGTCAGGAGAGCAAGACCCCATAAAGTTACAGACAATATCCTGTTATTTTGTGATGGTTAAAAAGCTGTCCAGTGATTATTTAATTTCCTACATCCTCCTTTATTTAAATCCCGTCTGAATGAGGTTAAACTGTAAATTTGTGGCATCAAAAGACTCTAAACGACAAACGACTAAAGCAGGTGGTCAGGTGTGGCTGCAGCTCACCTGTTGATGATTTCAGGGGCTGTGCTACGAGGTGCGGGGCGGGTTTAGGGGAAGGAGAGAGCACCTGGGGTTTGTCTCCAAGCTGCTGCTCCTCTCCCGGCGGGACCGCCACAGAGTCAATCACCACCGTGTCCTAAAGGAAACAGCATCGCAGTGAATCCTCTTTTCACTGTAAACGTCAACGGATGGATGAAGGCTGCAGCTCAGTATTAGACCACAGTGTATGATTGTATGTGTTTTTCATCAGATTTACTTTGATTTGAAGATTTACAGAACAGATACAGGAATATGAAAAATAAACTTTGGAAATAATCCCACTCATATAAAGTTGTAATTTGCAAAAAAATATATTTCAATTGATTTTATTTATTGATGTATTATGTGATCTCTTTATGATCGTGCTGTAAAATGTGGTATATCTCCTGTTTAACTTCATCAGCGACGATTATTCAACAAAAACATGTAAATCAACATAAAGTTAATGTTTTTATTCTGTTATTTTTTCAGGAGCTCGAACCAAATTGTCACTGCCTCCTCCTCCTCATATATTAACATATACTCTATAAAGCACCACAGTATAAAACATCAATTTAATAAAACCAAATGTACAATGTTCAGGATCAAATTTAATAAGAAATACAGCAATTGATTAAAAACAATGAAATACCATTAGGTAGAAATATCAACATACAAATATAAAAACTATTTTGTAGATTACAGAGCGAGTTGTGAAGTAATATTATAATAATGAGGGTAGATGCGCAAAAAATGTGTAAAGCTACTGAAAATGTTTGTACAGACCTGCTGCATGAGAAATGGGAGGATGTCTTTGAAGGTTTCTAGGTGAGGATGGGTGCCCTAAACAAACAGAGACATAACAAATGGAATATGTTGAATCCCTCGCACAGAAACCGCTGATCAAGCAATTAGACGACCGACTACACACGAATACGAACCTTAATGATCATGTCCACCTCCGTGCGTAAGGTCATGACCTCCAGCGTCACTGCAGCCACTTTCTCAGCATCTGGTTCGCTGACTTCATCTGGGAAACTGAGGCCATCTATCTGCTGGTTGGTGTAACCGTAGAGAAAAAGGACTCGCCGCCCTCCCTGCCAGAGGAAATCAGGGTTGAGCGCTTTTGTTCAGTAAGTTGGACGACCTTCACACTTTATCTTGGCAATATACACACCGGTGAGTTAATCATTATACTTGCGTCCTCATTTTTAAATGTTAATTTCTGCAACACATTTGCACCAAAAAGCTTCAATCTTCAATTAAAAGTCTCACTCAAAGCAGAATTACAATGAAATGTGTTTAAGACAGAAGTATCTAAACTGTGCTCACCTTGATGGCGTCCACCGTGGTCCTGAAGACGGGGTTGTTGTGCTTGACGCTCCTCCAGTATCTGGGCCTGGCAGGGCAGGTCAGGTTACAGCCGTACTTCTCCAGGATACTCAAGGCCTTGACCAGTCTACTCAAAGACTCCAGCGCCTGATGCAGAGATAAAGTTACTGGGTTAGTGATGTCATTATGGTTAGTACACCTATAAAAAGGCTAGGGTCAACTGTTAACCAACATTTAACCACACATTTTTGACTTCCAACAGTGAATTAGTTTCTGTGATTTAGCAACAAATATCCTAAATATGAAAGTAGTTGATACAGCTTTTCTGGCAAAACACGTAAAATAATGTGTAAAATAATTATTTTGTTTATTTCTTATTTTTGTGTAATTTTCATTCTTATAAAAGTTTTTATTTGATTAGAATTCAAAAGATTGCGTCATTTATTTAAATTCTGACAAGTATAGTCAAAAAAAATGTTTCTTTTGAGTCTTAATTCTTCTTTTTCATCTAAATTTTCTTCACGTTTTACAACTTTTAGGAAAAATCTTAAAGAAACAAAAAGAGACATTTTATCACATATCAGCAGATTACATCAGTTACTTGAAATTTAAATCCTGAAAAACTGTCTGAATTTGTCGATACTTTATAAAGACTGCGGTTAAAACTAAACAAAATGACTTATAATATGACTTCATTTACTTTAAAAAGGTGTACTAGTTCTACCAGACTGCATTCCACAAGTGGATAAGAAGAGTGAGATACCGATGTCGCTCTGTTTGTTATCTACACATGTAGTTTATACGGTATTAAGGCTCTGTTGTGAGTTAGTTTTGGAGATTTTCTGCCCTCTAGTGGTCAGAAATGAATCGGTGTAGTTGTAGATAAAGACAAGTCTTTATAAGGTAAACTGATGAGACTCATTTTCTGGAGATTCATGTATATTTTCGAAACAAGAAAAATGTTTCTCATGGTTCATCTGCCCCTGAAATAATTTATCCGCCAGTTTTTTATTATATTTCACATGTAAATTACATATTTTCTTGATGTTTGAAGTGAAAAGAAGTAATTGCAACCCCTGCAGCAAACTTTTTTCTCTCATGGCAACAAAACATCACATGTACATTCCTTCTTTTAGGTTTTAGTTTCACAATATAATTAGTAAAATCTAGGTTCAGTTCATTGTATGTTAGAAAAGACTGTTTCACACGGCACCACAGGATCAGTTGAGAGAAAACTTTACCTCCAGTCTGTTGCGGTCGGCTGTGTTCTCCGTCAGCATGGCCTCCGCTGTGAGGTGATGGTACTTCTCTGACAGAGGCAGAGCGATGCCGGCCATGGTCTGGACCTCAGTCTTCACATTCTGGGCTGAGCCCGAGGAGGAGAGGAGGGACTGGGCTCTGCTCCTGACCTCGTCCATCTCTACAGTGGGAGAGCTGCTGCTCATTGCTGTTGAAGGGGGAAGTCGTAAATTTGATGATCAAATCGTTGTTTAAATAATTTATCATAAAATAAAAACTAATATTTGCACATTCCAGTTCCTCTAATGTGAGAATTTGTTGCTTTTCTCTGTTTAATATTATAATAAATTTAATATTTGGGGGTTTTGAACAGTTGGTCAATCAAAACAATCAATCTGAGGTCTGTGGTCTTTTCCACAATTTTCTGACATTTTATGAATTCATAATTAACCTAGCCAATAAAGAACAGTTAAATAAATGGTTGTAGGGTGAGGAATTATCCATGGGCTTACATTTTTGAGGTTCTTGTGCTGTACTTGAGTATTTCACTTTATTGAACCTCCAAATTTTAGGGGGGAAATATTGTATTTTTTACTGAACTACATTTATTTGACATGTGTAGTAGTTACAGTATGGTAATATTAAAAAACATAAGGCATTATTATTGACTAACCTACAACAGATTAAATATAAATATAGTTAGTCAGCTCCACCTTAACCTCCTAAAGCAGTAAAATTCTAGTTTCAAATTTATGCAATCTGTAATATAGTGAATAATGGGTATAAATAAATTATCAATAATAATTCATCAATAAAATTAAGTATCTCAGGTATTTTTCTGCATATGGAGTGCTTAACTTTTGCTGATAACACTGTTCTTTAGCTTTAGTAGGATAGTAAATAACTTTTTGAGAAATTTAGTATTTTCTACATTTATACATTTCTGCTTTAAGCATCAGTGAGGACGTAAACAAACCAAATGCTTGACAGTTCTGCTAATAGTCAAGTAAAAAAAGAAGTAAATCAAATCCCATTTTAATATCTATTTCAACCATTTATTCTGAGTGTAGGTTGTCAGTAAGTTAACAGCAAGGCAGGGTGACTGTGGGGTAACGTGTCCTCAGTAATTTCAGTTTTAATTTATCATATGACAACATGATGTTACTATGGGAAAGTCCAGGTTAATAATAGTTTCACTCTCCATGACATTACAGTACTCAACAGCTGTCCAGCTTTGAATATTGAATCACAAACACGACAAGACAACAGTTTAAAGCAGTGTTTTTAGAGGTAACATCTTATCTAATAGCAGTTAATGGTGTCATTTGTTAGTTCCGATGTGTTAAAGTTAGAATTTGTAAGATACAAAGCAAAGCAGACAACAATAATTCACGTTAGGTGAAACCGAAACTTTCAGAAATGTAGCTTCACAACTACTTACCTGTCGTCCTCAAGGCTGCCTTTAACGGTAGTTTCGTCCTCCCGCGTCTGGCGGGAAAGTCTATACGCTGCCGTTAATTAAAATAACGTGGTTTAAAGTTGATACCAGTGACTAAAGTCTCACCTTCGCTGAGTTTTCTCTCTGTTTAGCTTTGGAGCTAGCTCCAAACCTAGGCTTCAAACGCGGAACTGCAACACAACGTTTTGTGTTTCTGCTCTACTTCCTGCTCGTTTTTCAAAATAAAAGCGAGGATTTCTACAAATTAAAAGCAGTAATTTAAAACCTTAATTCTGCTTATCTGCAGCACTTTGACACTGGTTGAATACACTAAGTTGCCATTTCAGTAGGGACAACAAGCAAAAGTTTATACAACAAATCGTCCTTACTGTTTTAGAGAGGTGCTGATTCAACACAAAGAAGATTTTACACAAAGAAGATCAAGATGTTTATCAGGAGAGGTAACGTCATTGGATAACACAACTTGAATAGAAACAGCATTTTGCAAATGAACAGAATAAGGCTTCAGTTGTTGTTCTCTTTCATCTCATGTCTAAAGCTCACATCACCCACATCTGAGGTACTTCGCTTTGCAAAAGTCAGTGCTGGATTTCCCTTAAAACCACATGTAAAGTATAAGAGCTGCAGAGAGCAGAGTGTAACCGGTCAGGTTAAACTGTTTCCTTTTGGTGACACTGTGAACTAGTTAGAACATGTTTGTACAGACTGAACATAAGAGGAAGCTTTGGGGAGGTTTTGTCTGATTGTCCTTGTGATAGAGTTGGACTCTGGCTGATAGCACATCTATGGACACAATACCATTCAGGGCTGTGCACAATAAACATCTCAATGTATTAATTGAAATACAACTGGAAACTACGCAGAAATTGGTATTTTATCTGTGATAAATCACAGGAAATATGCAGCAACAAACAATAAGAGAGCAGTACAGATCTGAAGTCAAAGACACCCTGCGCTGGCCACACAGTGTAAGACAACACTTTCATCTGCTGAGGGGGGAAAGTTTCTCTGTGATCAGCTTAAATGTCAGTTTAAAATGTTTACATACTGTATATACATAATTAACTTTTGAAATGCACATTATTTACATATTCATAAAGTTTTCTGTGGATGAAAAAGATTATGTGTAATTTTAAGAATTTTTGACACAGCAATAGAATTTACTTTTTTCTTTTTACATTTTTATATACAGGTTACTGGTAATCCTTATGTTTTTATTCTTGATATTTTCACGTTTAGAAGGTGTATTTGTTTCTTACTATTTGATCTTTTTAATATTCCATACTAGATGATGTGCTAAAAGGGTAATGGGAAATAATAATGAGAATAATTATAATAATACGAATAACAATGTTTGTATTTAATTTTTTTATGTCCTTGACCATTGATTGTTGGTATCCATTGACATCTGTTTATTGCTGTGACCTGTATTTTTAATATCTGTCTGTAAACCAATTTTTCCAGCTAAATAATAATAAAGTTTTTGTTTGAGGAAAAACCGCTAAATCTAACCACAAATCTGTTTTGTTGTTGTTGAACATAACTCATAAATGTACCTTCACTGTAACTTCTATTTCCGTGGGTGAAGAACGCAGCATGAAGACCCCTCTAACTGTCAGCCAATGGCTGTGTAGAGTGGGCGGGGTTAAATAAACTCGCCGACCCTTGCCCTTGCTGTCTGTGGACAGAGAATCGTACTCATTTGACAAACTCGCTTGGTTCACAGTCTTCGTGCGTGTTTTCTTAATAAACTGACGCTGTTTAACATTTCCCGCCATAACATCGGAGCCGCCGAGCGCGAGGTCAAGAGCTGTCACCTCCGCTCGTGCCCCCACCTGAGCTGTCAGCAGAGCAGGGGCAGGTGGAGGAGGCTGCGGCTGTTTGAGACGCTGTCGAGGTGACGGGTTTATTAACACACGATCAGAAGACAACAAATGAGACAATGTGCCTCCATTTTTCCGTAAAATAAATTAAAAACAGCAGGATATAAATAGATTTTCGACTTGATTTCAGTCGGCGCAACCTTTTTTTAGCTCAACGACACGAATGTGACAACTGACATGCTTAACTGACACTCGTGGCAAATGAAAGATCAAGTAGGGACGTTAAAAATGCCTCTGTCAAACAAACTGTTTAGTGTTTTTATTTTTATTCCGTTGACAGATGAGAGAACAAAGGGAACCTATCCACATGTCCCCGTTACAGGGCCCCCACCGCAGCCCTAGGTCTCATTGGCTAGCGCCTTCCTACAACACGACGAATCGCGTTTCGCGACACTGAGAAAACCTAACGTCGGTTCCTGTGATTGGCCCAAACGTTTGGCGCCTCTTGAATCTGCTGCAGCCGTAGTGGGCGGTGAGTGTGAGACGGTGAGCAGTTTGAACCGTAGCAGCGCCGAGGCGGAAACATTGAAATTGTTTCAAAATTGACAGGCAGGGTGAAATTAAACTGTGTGATTCCCATCCACAAACGCTCCGTCTTAACTGCTAAAGCCAGACCTAAAGTGGGGGGGACGGCATATTCTTCTGGTTGCCGACTCTGGGTACGTAAAGCCGGTGTCGCGCAAAGTGAATCGCTCCCTCCTCCTGAGCTAACTGCTAACTAGCCGACGAGCTAACGTTACAGCTAGCCGGAACACGGAGCCAGCTAATCCCGAACACAAAGGACGACTTTGCCCGTGTTTGTCATATCGATCCCGAATAACTCCATTGAATGAGGACTGACCCTCCTGTGCAGGTAAGGGCAGCTGTCAATGTCGCTATCTTTATTTCCAGCGCTTTTGTTGCGATTCAAATGGCCCGGGTTTGTTCTTGATGCTTTGTGGATGCCTCAATCTTTGTTAACTAACCAACTGTTAGCTAGCTCGCCGGGATTTCGTGCCAAATTTTGTATGCCTGTCAGAATTGATTCCCCAACTTTTTATAGCGCAGTTACAGGGAGGAAAACGTTTATGACAAAGTGTAAACTAAGACTTGTGGATGAGCCACATTCCCCTATATTTTGGACCATGGTGAAATGGTTTGTTTGCGAGGGGAAACCCTTTTTTTTTTTTTTTTTAAGGTGGTGGAGGGGGGGAGGGCTACACAAAGTTGGCACGACATCGGCAAGCTATCGGTAGCTTTAGGCTTGCTTGTTATTTTGTAGCTAGCTCACCCAGTGATCGCCAACCCAAATTAAGCTATTTCTGGACGTTGCTGTACATGTTGTTGCTTGCAGTGTATAGTTGTAGTGTATAGTAGTATACACAAGACAGTGTTGGGAAGTAACTGAACATTTACTCAAGTAATGTACTGTACAGTCCAAAACTCTCAGTTTACAAAGATATTCAACAGAGAAAAGCACCAAATCCTCACAATTGAGAAACTTGAACCAGCAAATGTTTTGCAGTTTTGATTGAAAAATGACCAAAAACAAGTATTTGATAATCAAAATAGTTGACAAGTAATCGATTACTTGTGGCAGCGCTAAATGTATATATTGTCATAACCCAGCTCAAGGCTGGACAAAGGAGGGAAGACCACACCTGAGTAATTACTAAAAATAAGTTTATTTCACAGACCTAAAAAGGGAAATCAGTCTAAAGGCAAAACAAAAAGCAAAACGAAACAGGGTGGAAACCAGTGAACAGACTGGCTGACTGCCACCAGTGTATATAGTGCAGCCAGTCCAGGTGAGCTGAAGCCTCCTGATAGCTGAACTCCACCCATCAGGCTCCTGCAGGGAGAGGCCTGATCAGAGAGGGTCGTCACATTCCCCCCTCATAAGAGTGGTTCCGCCACGCACCCCGAAACTGGGAAAACAATGTTGGCAAGTTACATTTAAAAGCTTCATTCCACACCGAAAGTTATTTTGTTTCTCTTCCCTGTTGAACAAAGAAGTTGAAATCCATGTCAAATACCAAAAGTACACATCCCACCAATCCCTGCCAGAAACCTCATCCATACTGCAGGTTCCTCCAGCCTGTCCACCCTCAAGCATCTGCAACCTTGGTACCATAGGAAGCATCTTTAAGACTAGAAAGGGAGACAGGCCAGATTATGGTAGATATGAGCAGAGGTAAAAGGCAGAACAGAACCATGTAGGACAGTGCACTAGACAATTGTGTGTGTCTGTCAAGGTCAACTCCCTGACTCCACAACACCAAAGACAATGCATCCGGACAGTGTCTGTGTCAAGGCCCAATCCCTGACCACATGACAACAAACTGGGAAGGTAACCAACCCCCATCATTAAACAAACCTAATACAAAAGTACTTATTCACTGAAAACCAGTGGGTCCAGAAAGTCCCAACTATACAGTTACCCCCAGGAAGCCATGGATGTGATCCTGAGCATATAGCTCTGCCCACTGTCACCGCACCAAAACCTAATTCGGAAAAACTCATGTAACCAAATGGACACCTTAAACCAACACAATGCACAACGGAGTAACATGTTTCAACCAAAACAGAGACAAGAACGACTAAAATAATGCTCTCCCCTCAAAAGAAAAAAAACAAAACAAAAAACACTGCTTCCCAGATTAATTTGAACAAGGAAGCAGATGAAACCACACCAAAGCACCAAATGCCTACATACTAATTGGTGAACCCCCATTGCCACAGGGGGTAGCACAATACAAACCAAACTAGGTCAAATGACCACAGAGAATAAGCTTCATCATACCAAACTACTTTATCCCAGACGAGCCTCCAATTTGTCACAACATGGCTCGAGGCTGGACAAAGGAGGGAAGATCACACATGAGTTATAAGTAAAAATATATTAAAAAAAACCAAACAGGGTGGAAACTGAGAGAGACAGACTGGCTGACTGCCACCAGCTTTTATAGTGCAGCCAGTCCAGGTGAGCTGAATCCTCCTGATGACCGAACTCCACCCATCAGGCTCCTGCAGGGAGAGGCATGATCGGAGAGGGTCGTCAAAATATGAGATTCTGAAATGGGCTAATAGGCGATTCTTCCCAACGAGTACTTTTACTTTTGGTACTTTTAAATGCATGAGTATTTCTACACCGTCTTATTAATACTTTTATATAAGTAAAAGATCAGAGTACTTCTTCCACCAATGATGACATGTGAGAGACGGTCCATTATTGAATGAAAAGAGATGATTGACACTTAACACATCGATGTCAGCGTCACTGTAACATGTTGGTCACTTAAGGGAAGATTTTCTCACATATCACAGTGAAGTCATGTTAAACCAGCCACATGTTGAGAAGGAGATTCATATACATACAATCAGGTGGCAGTTTAAAGTACACCAAGGTTACTTTAGTAAATTCTACCGTCATGAAAGTTGTCATTCACTTTTATTGACTGTTTTAGATGGGTGATTGAACTTTATGGTAATTTTGGAGGCTGTTGTTTGTGGTGTTACTGAGGTGGTTATAATGAGAGTAGCCTATATATTAATAGCTATGTCCCTGTAAGATCTTATTGGCAGATGAGGATATACTGAAACTCTGTAATCTTAATTCAGTTGGTGCTTGGAGGATTAAATATGGCAAAATGTGTTGTATCAGTCCAAATCTCCACACGTCACAATGTGACAGATAGCTTACCAGCATGTCTCCATGACAGCTGTCTGACATGTCTAATCGAAAGTGTGAGATTTGAGTCAGACTGGCCAAGCTGGGAGGCAGCGACTCACGCTGACTACCGGGGTGACAGATGGATCTTGTAGCTACACATGGACAAAACAACTGTTGCAGTTTACACAAAGAGTCATGAAAGAACATAAGAGTGAACACTTCCTGCTCAACTTCCCCAAGTGAACAGCAGACTTGGCAAAAGGGTCAGGAAAATCCTGTCACCTGCATTTAAACCATCTTCAATGTCAGCATTTGAACAAAAGTGGGAACTGAATACAAGTTGTTTTTATATGTTGTTCCTGTGTCTCTTTAAGCCAGCCTACTCTCAGACATCTGAATTACAGCCCTTCTTTCTCTGCATTTCAAAGAGAAAACAAAGTGGCAGTTAAGTCTGATTATTGGACTTGATCTTTTTATAAGGTGATCTGGGGACACCACACTGCTGTGTAGACATGTGTACTTAGAAATTTAAGTCCAAATTCAACCAGAATGATTTTACGAAATGACAAGAAAAAGATCTTGCACACTGTCCAAAAGATTCAAGAGATGTTAATTTACACAGTTTATGAGGTAATTTTTCCTCTTCAGAGTTGTGATCTGTGTGGTGGTATCAGGAGCCAGTTTGTGCCTCATCTAATTACTTACGCATGGTTTATTATGTCGCAGTCACAGATGCTGTATAAACCACCGTTCTGTTCTCCTGTACTCTTTTAAACCAAAGGAAGATGGCAGTTTGAGATTACATCCTAATTTCTTTGCTTTTTCTTATTTGATGCAAAACAGAAATATATTTCATATATTCTGATACAGCATTTTGTCTTTGGTGTTGTGCTGTACAAATCCACCGTCTAGATATTTAACTCCAGGCTGGTGCTCTTTGTGAAACATGTTAAAAATCTATTACTGTGCAGCAAACACTATCGATCGTACCAGCAAGATAAAAGTGTCTTTGAGGATTATAGACGTATCCTCCAAAAACACAATAACTTCTGTCTAATGACATGCCAGGCTTCTGAAGTTTGGCTTGTCCTTGGGGAGAAAACTGGCTTGTATCTACAAGTGGAAGATGATTATCAATGCAAAAGTCTCAAATATTTCAGCATTGACTATATGAAAGGCTAGAGCGAATCAAAAGCAGGACCTCAGGCGGTCATGGAATTGGTTTCTTTATGTGTCAGCCTCACAGTGTGGGCTAAAACGATAAGTCGTGGCAAAGAGTGAAAATACGTGGATGCATTCATTGTGTAGAAACCTTCGTCTTCTTCTGTTTAGCTGCAGGTTGATCATGGTGCTCACAGGGAAGCGGTCGGAGAAAGGTCCTGCTTGCTGGAAGAGGAGGGTGAAGTCTGAGTACATGAGGCTCCGGCAGCTCAAACGCTTCAGACGGGCCGACGAGGTCAAGGTTAGTCCACGCACAGACCTTCGCACACACACTGCAGATATTTGGGGAAGTCGACGCCCATCTACATCATTCAACGATAATAGAATGATAGAAACAACAATAGGAAGTTCTCACCAGCCAAAATACTGGTACAAATGATTGTTGTTGTTGGTGCTGAACGACCTCAGCAGCGTCCCGTCAGATTTTGGTGCTTTCTGGCAGTTGTCTGATCCTGATACGTCTCTTTGTCTTTTATTCTTTACAGTTGATTTAAACTTATTTTTAACTCTTACAGAGCATGTTCAACACCAATCGGCAGAAAATCATGGAGCGGACTGACATTCTGAACCAGGAGTGGAAGACCAGGCGAATCCAGCCTGTTCACATCATGACGTCTGTCAGCTCCTTAAGAGGCACCCGAGAGGTCAGCGGATTAAACTGACATGTAAAAAAAAGAAAAGAAAAGAAAAAGGTGTCTGTGAAGGTGTAGAGGAAGTGTTCTTACTCTTGTCTGTTGTTCTGTACAGTGTACGGTGGACAGCGGTTTCTCTGAGTTCCCCAGGCAGGTCATCCCCCTGAAGACACTCAACGCCGTGGCCTCGGTCCCGGTCATGTACTCGTGGTCACCGCTGCAGCAGAACTTCATGGTGCGTATCGACTTGTAATAGCTGCAAGTATTATTATAATAGTAATAAACTTTATTTCACATGAAAAGACATAAAATGAACATAAAAACAAGTTAAAAACATTGATGTAAAATGGAAAACTTTAAAAACTGTAAAATAAAATGATAAAATCAGACTTATAACAGCATTTAACAGAAGTTCAAAGTTGTGAGTGCCTCACTGTGTAGTGGAAAACATGGTGTAGAATGTAATTTATAGTATTTTTGTGTCTAGTTTGGTTGGGACGGTTTTCGCTCCAGCTGTTTCTGTGTGTTTAACGTTTGTTTTGTTGATTTTCGGCATCAGGTGGAGGACGAGACGGTGCTCCATAACATCCCCTACATGGGAGACGAGATCCTGGACCAGGATGGCACGTTCATAGAGGAGCTCATTAAGAACTACGACGGCAAAGTCCACGGAGACAGAGGTGAGGGACAGTGGACGCTGGGGTAAACAATACCTGTCGACAAGAACTTCTCATTGGATCGTAAATTTGTAGATGGTTTAATGAACTAAACGGTTTCGTAGTGGTGGGTCTATGAAGACATTTAATGCACGTCTTGTGTTGGCGCAGAGTGCGGCTTCATCAACGACGAGATCTTCGTGGAGTTGGTCAACGCTCTGTCACAGTACAGCGACAACGAGGACGACGACGAGGAGGAAGAGCAGGACTTCAAGGTCGACAAGATGGAGCTGTGTGACGGCAAGGAGCACCCGGAGGACCCCCACAAGGACGGGCTCATGAACAGCGAGAGTGAGTCCGTCTGCCGACATTTGTAGAAAGCAGTGAAGCTATAAACCTGGGTGACTGACGCCGACCCCGTGGTTGTTTTTGTGCCCTGTGTGTCGTCTCCAGGCCGAACCAGCAATGACAGCAGCAAGAAGTTTCCCTCCGACAAGATTTTCGAAGCCATCTCCTCCATGTTCCCCGACAAGGGCTCCACCGAGGAGCTCAAAGAGAAGTTAGTGGGTTTTTCTTTGTATCAGATTGTGTTTGTCTTGTGACGGCAACAGAGGGACAGATTCTTTTATATGAATAAAGTCAACAATAATAATAATAATATTAATAATACAACAGCCAATCAGGAGCAGCAGCCAAACAGAGTTTTTTTTTTAACTTTCTGCAGAACAAATACTATGAATTAGAGCCAGACTGGTACATTTAGTTATTGTAATTATGTTCTATAGGCTGTATTTTCTTTATATTCATCTTATTTTTCTTTCAATCTGAAGGAGAAATAACTTACACACATTAAATCTGAATTTACAGATATGTTGTGAGTCTTGTGGTGGAAATATCTCCTTATTTCAAAGGAAGATGTCCGCACACAGACGTCTGATCAGCAACATGATTTGCAGATGTTTTTGTCCTAAAAATTGTTGTTTACAAAACACTGATTCTTCTAAGTGTGACTCCATTGTTAGGAGAGAGCAGGTGTTTCCTCTTCACATGGAAGTGAGTCTTGTTTACTCCCTTTATATAAATGTGATGTGTCCCAATTCTCTAAGTATAGACCAGGAGGACGATGATGGGCTTGTTTGACAGGATGAATTATTCTCTTTCCACATCTGTAGAAGTGCATGTGTCTCCCAGTGAGGTTTGTCTCATCTTTGATTCTGTCTTTGTGTGTGTGTGTGTGTGTTTTAGGTACAAGGAGCTGACGGAGCAGCAGCTTCCCGGCGCGCTGCCACCCGAGTGTACACCGAACATCGACGGTCCCAACGCTCGCTCCGTGCAGCGCGAACAGAGCCTGCACTCCTTCCACACTCTGTTCTGCAGACGCTGCTTCAAATACGACTGCTTCCTCCACCGTAAGTACAAACATTTAAAGTTTAAAAAGTAAGGAAGCACTGATCTGATGTGCTGGACTGGTATCATGACCGTTCTTTGTCCCGGACTTTAATATCATATCGGGAGAGAAAACGCCGGATTGTCGGTGCAGCCACAATAAACGAAGGCCTCATATCGACACATCTCATGCGTCTAATGTCTCCTCCTTTTTTTAGCTTTCCACGCAACTCCAAACACCTACAAGCGCAAGAACTTGGAGAACCTGGTGGAGAGTAAACCCTGCGGCATCGACTGCCACATGTACCTGGTGCAGGTGAGTCACGAAGCATTCATTTAATATCACAGCAGTGGTAGTTAGAAAAATATGACTTCTGACTGACTGGCTTCTTAAATGTGAGATTTTGAGGCTTTTCCTCGTCACATGTGATAGAAACCTGAATATCTTTGGAGTTTGAACAGTTGGTCAGACTATATAAGACTTTTGAAGACGTTATAACAGACAATTTTCACTATTTTCTGTCACTTTATAGAAAAAACTATTCATTTATTACTCAAACAATAATCTGCAGATGAAATAATAGTGAAAATAATCATTAGTTGCAGCTGTAATCAATGTATCAGCGGCACTGACACTGTTGTTATTGTGTGATTACTCAGGATGGGATGGTGAGGGAATATCCTGCGGGTGTGGTCGCCGAGCGGGCCAAGACGCCTTCCAAACGCACGGTGGGCCGTCGCCGTGGACGACTGCCGAACAGCAACAGCCGGCCCAGCACCCCCACCGTTTCCTCGGAAACCAAAGACACAGACAGCGACCGCGAGGGCAGCAAAGAAGACGAGAGGGACAACGACAAAGACGACGAAGACAAGAAGGACGAGAACACCAGCAGCTCGGGTACAATCTCTCTCTCACTCATTATAGTAGGATCAGTTTTTCACTCGAACATGTAGGTTTCCTCAGTTAGAGGCTGAAGTGGGTCTTTAAAGGTGTTAATTTAGTTTTGAAAAGGTAAGTTAGACCAAAGAAAGTTGAAGAAGCAACTGCAGTGTTTGAAATGTAGTTTTCACACGAGAGGAAGCGACAGACGTTCTGTCTCCCTCTCGACAACAAACCCAGACTTTCTTTTTAAAAGTTGAATGAGAAGAAGAAATCTCAGACCCTCGTCTTGAATTCGATACGAGAGAACTTGTCTTTCATGAACGAGGTGTTTCTCAGTCCCTGCAAACCTCAACCTGAATCCTCATGTCAGGGACTTCCTTTAGTTCCTGGAGTTCCTGCAGTGGAAACACACTGAATGATTATGTGTGTGTGTGTGTGTGTGTGTGTGTGTGTGTGTGTGTGCGCGCACAGAGGGTAACTCACGGTGTCAGACTCCAGTGAAGATGAAGCTGACCGGTGAGGCTGAAGCGGTGGAGTGGAGTGGAGCCGAAGCCTCTCTGTTCAGGGTTCTCATCGGGACGTACTACGACAACTACTGCGCCATCGCTCGGCTCATCGGCACCAAGACCTGCAGACAGGTGAGGCGTCAGTTGTAGTTTACACTGTTGTCTTTGCTTACAGGTAGTTTTAGGTTGTAATGACGACAGACACACACACAGTCTTAACTTTGTCGCCACGGCGTCCTGCAGGTTTACGAGTTCAGGGTGAAGGAGTCGAGCATCATCGCTCGGGCTCCCGCTGAAGACGAGGACACGCCGCCTAGAAAGAAGAAGAGGAAACACAGACTGTGGGCCACTCACTGCAGGAAGATCCAGCTGAAGAAAGGTCAGAGGTCACTCAGTCTGTGAAAGCGGGGAACTCTGTGTTGACCCGGTAACTGAATTGAAAACAAACCCATTTGACCTCCGTGTGTCTTCCATCCTCTCACAGATGGTTCGTCCAATCACGTGTATAACTACCAGCCATGTGACCACCCACGGCAGCCATGTGACTCCTCCTGCCCCTGCATCACCGCTCAAAACTTCTGTGAAAAGTTCTGCCAGTGCAGCTCAGAGTGTAAGAACGCAAACACTCACCTTTTATCGCAGAGGGAAAAAAAAAACATTTTGTTCAGTTGTTGAAGATTTTCTTCTCGGTGTCTAATGTTTCTGCTTCATGGACGCAGGTCAGAACCGTTTCCCGGGTTGTCGGTGCAAAGCCCAGTGTAACACCAAGCAGTGTCCCTGCTACCTGGCAGTGAGGGAGTGTGACCCCGACCTGTGCCTGACCTGCGGCGCTGCAGAACACTGGGACAGCAAGAACGTGTCCTGCAAGAACTGCTCCATCCAGAGAGGAGCCAAGAAGGTGACGCACACTCTTTCATCTGACTTTTTACTGAACACAAACATCTGCACGTTCAGGAGCAAAATATCCAGAACAGACCTTTAGCTCAAACACTACATTTCCCCTCCCTCCGTCTCTCAGCACCTGCTGCTGGCTCCGTCAGACGTGGCAGGATGGGGGATCTTCATCAAAGAGCCGGTCCAGAAGAACGAGTTCATCTCTGAGTACTGTGGAGAGGTAGGACCTCACTGTTTCTGTGCTGTCGACTGTCCGGGGTTAAAGGTGGAGAGTTTGTTACAGACATCTGACGACCTGCTGCCAACGGATAGTTTTGGATTCATTATCTCAAATTAAACTGTACAGCTGCAAAATTTAGATTCTATTTGATTAAAAAAAACCAAATCCAACCTTTCAGCTGCTTTTCTTTACTTTTGAAAGAACAAAATTAAGATTGTTTAGATGGATTCTGTTTGGCTGGAAAACTCTTAAAGTGTATTAAAGTACAGAGTTTTGCAAACAAAGTGTAAATAGAATAATAGAAGGTATAATAGAAAGGAAATCTAATCAAGTCTGATGAAGCAATTTTAAATACGATAAATAACTTGTGACGTCTGTCTTCGCAGATTATCTCTCAGGATGAAGCAGACCGCAGAGGCAAGGTCTACGACAAATACATGTGCAGCTTCCTCTTCAACCTCAACAATGGTAACACACACACGCACTCACACACAGTTTCAAGGTGTCTACAGAATAGATAAATGTCTGTATTTGAAATCTGAATCTAAAGAGTCTGAAAGACTTCTACAGCTTCAAAGGTGATAATTTGCTGCTTTAAAAGAAGCAGGGAGCTGAGTGACTTACCGCCAGATAAAATCAGAGCAAGTGTGTGTCGGTTTCCCTCCAGGTGTTCAGCGTTTTTGTCTTTTCTCCTCAGACTTTGTTGTTGATGCCACGAGGAAAGGCAACAAGATCCGCTTTGCCAACCACTCTGTCAATCCTAACTGCTATGCAAAAGGTAAGAGGATGAGGATGATGATGGTGAAGTTCACGACACAAATGTCTCTGTGCTCACTCACCTGTCTGTGCTGTCTGCAGTGATGATGGTGAACGGGGATCACAGGATAGGGATCTTTGCCAAGAGAGCCATCCAGACTGGAGAGGAGCTCTTCTTCGACTACAGGTCAGTGACAAAGAGGGAGAAGATCGTGAACGTGAACGAGATACCTCGGGGAAACGTTCACGCCTTCATCAATCTGTCGAATATTCTCTTGATTGAACGTCCAAGTTGATTTAGTCAAATATCTTGTTTTGTTTACAGCTTCCATCTAAACAGTCTTAGAGTAGAAAAGCAGCTGAAATGTCGGATTCATTTAGAAATAAAGCTAACGAACACACCTCTGTCTGTGTCTCAGGTACAGCCAGGCTGACGCTCTGAAGTACGTCGGGATCGAGCGGGAGATGGAGATCGCCTGATTCTGACTTCTACCTCCTGTGGATCAGCGACACAAAGGCCTTACACACAATCACAAACAAACACACCTTCACTTCAGGAAATCCAGACGACTTGTCAAAATGCTAGAAAGCTTCAGGAAAACTGGGAATATTTGAAGCAGAATTTTGTTGCTGTTTTTTTTAAAACACTTTTCATATCTGTTTCTCATTTTTCTTCGTGTGATTTTTTTTTTTTTTTTTTTTTTCCTGTCAACAAATCTTCCACTTCTGTCGGGCCGGGAGTTTCGGCTCCATAAATCTTCCCTCAGCTGAAGGTGCCGATCACCTACGAACTGACTCGTCTGTCGTTTTTTAAGATTTCTGTACATTACGTGTTCCACAGTGTGTCTGTAAAACTGGCTTTTCAATTCAAGCTTCAGGGACCAAAATCCTCCACCAGCCGCTTTCACACAGCTGACTGCACTCTGTTTGTACCGCGCCCGTGTGCGGCCACCTGTGGGTCAGGTGTGTGTGTCTTTTTTTTTTTTTATATACAGTGTGAACTGAACCAGAGCGCCACATCACTGTCTGTCTGTCAAACAGGAGGGCGTCCACAAAGCAGTGTCACACCAGATCTGACGAGGAGCGTTAACACTTTAACACGTGATGTTTTCTGATTAGATTCAAGCTGAAACGATCAGTCACTCTGCAACAATTTAGAGTTATTTAAGTCGCTGGATTTTCTGTTTTTCTGATGTGACAGGAAACTGGAATCTTTAGGTTTTGGACGGTTGAATGTACAAAACGCTAAAGCAGCTATTATCAATAATCTTCTTTAGCATTTAGCAGCTAACGAGCCAGATGTTTCCTTCAGGAGCTGGTGGAGACCAAACAGAGATAACAGATGGAATATTGGACTTAGATTCATCAGGTCACACAAACACGACTCCACATGAAGGATATTGTTGCTGTGTAACTGCTGGATGTGGAAATTAACAACTGCTTGTTAGTAAGTTCACCACATCAGTGTTTCTTCTGCCCCCAAGTGGCTTCCTGAGTTATTACAGGAAGTCTAAAGGAGCATTTTTCACTCTTTTCCTACTAAGACAAGCGAGAATCGATCTGCAGGTTAATCGTTAATGTAAATAATCACTTGTTGCACAACTGTTTGATTTTGTGTAGAAGCTAAGTGAGAACAATATACATATATTTTAGAAACTTTATATAATCAAACAAAATCAAACTGTGGCTTTAGATGACGCCTGCAACTAATTTTTTTAATCAATTTAATAATTTTCTTAGTTGATCGTTTCATCCTTTGGCCCTAAGGGGCAGAAAATAGTTAATTAATTAATTAATTAATTAATAATCCCCATCATATTTTCCCAGAGTTCTGTTTGGTCCGATCAGCTGCCCGAAACCCAGAGATTCAGTTCAGTGATGTGAAACAGAGAAAAACAGGAAAACGTCACAGTGGAGAAACTGAAACCAGACGATATTTTGGCATTTCTGCCTGATAATTATATATATAATTAATTGTTAATTAAAACAGTTGTTTGTTCATTTTCTGTCAGTTGGTTGTTGCAGCTCTAGACTCGGATATACTCATGTTAAAAAAAATATATATATATATATCATATATATCATGGCATCAGTTCTGGTCTTCATCAGATCCGGTCTCTGGTCTCCGGACACAAATCTTCCACTTCTTGTCATTTCCAAAAGTAATTTCTCCAATTTAAAATCTAAACTTATTTTCAGGCAGGATGGGAACTGTTTTTTTTTTTTTTTTTAAGCTTTTACTGATTTATTTTAAAATGTGAAGAAGGAAGAAACAACGAAAAACAATGTGATAAAAGCCGAGAAGTGACGGTGGTGAACAGTGAGGGGGAAACAGGAAATGTTCTGTTTTGAGCTCCTCGTGACGCTTCACAGCAAACTGAGAATCCTGTAAATCCCACCTCTGAAAACAACAGTCTGTGTTTGCTTTATTTTCCTGGATCTGGACCTGACTCTGCTTTGTGACGCTGCTTCAGGTGCTAACGCTTCAGAAACCTCCACCACAACAGGAAGCTCAACAGACAGACAGGTGAACCTTTGCTTCTGGTCGTGGTTGAAGTGTCCTGAATATCTGAGCGGCGGTGCTTTCTACCAAACCCAGACTGATACCGATGAAGGTTTTCATTCATGTCTGACGCTCTGCTGTCTCTCCTCTCGTCTGTTGTAGTTCCTGTTTTCCTCAGCAGCTCTGTGCTCCGCTCGTCCTCCAGTCCAGGTTATTTCCTGCAGCTCTGCCTCAGATCAGGTTGTCGTTCAGTCATTCGAGTTTTCGTCTGATGCAGCTGAAACTTTCCAGTTCATCTACTTTATAAAATCACTGACTTGTTGTTTGGGCTATGAAGTGTTCAAAAACAAAAAGTGGAAAACGCCCATCACAGGTCTGACAGCCTGAGGAGACGTCTTCAAATCTCACGTTTGAGAAGCCAGAAACGGCAAATGTTGAATGATTTATCTCTGATTTCTTATAATTAATCACCAAAACTGTTAATTTTTCTGTTTATGTGGTCGAAAGCTCAGGAACAAAGTTTAAAATGAACTCCTCAAGCTTAAATTTGTTATTAATTTTAATTTATCACGATATAAAATAGTTCGTATCTTTGTCACCCTCTCCTAACGATATTAATTCAGATTTAATGAAACGTTAAATACAGTTTATAGGCAGACCAGGTGAAGTAGAGCTGCAGCTAACAGCTAATCTGTAGATTGTTGAGGTGATTGATAATCAATAACATGATCTTCAGATATTTAGTTTTGTCTAGTTTCAGTGATCTCTAACAGAGAAGCTGGAAACAACATTTCTTTATAAAAACTAATGATTAATTATCTTTTAATCGGTGAAATATTGATTAACTGACTAATTGTTTGAGCCCTGAGGTGAACACCTGCCCAGGTACCTGGACCGGACTCTGGAGTCGAGCACAGTGAAGGCGCGATGGGAAAACTTTTCTCTTAAAAGGTGTTTGTTGATGTTGAACCAGTTATTTCCCGCTCTCTGCTGTGCCTTGAGTCCTTAACCCGATCGCCCGCCACTTCCTGTCTGTAGATCAGCTGATTAACGGTGACCACTCTTAACTTTCTGCATGATGACGTTTTGACCCCACCCCCACCCCCACCCCCCCAACCAGAGGATCCTCTCTGACTCTGTAACTTCCTCGTCGTCGTGGTCGTCGTCCGTGCGGCGCTCCGTCGGACGACCTCAGATTACTGTACTGCCTCCTCCACGTGATGTCCAATCAGTTTGATGTTACCTTACTCGTGTTCGGAGCATTCCTCTTGTGAAATAAGCCTTTTAATAACGTACCAACAATCACACTTTGACTCTTGTATCTTCTCTGATGTGAACTCTGGTGCTTGCAAAGATGCCACAGACTCTCCGCCTGGTGTCTGACCGACTTGAAGCAATACCAGCCTCTCTCTTTTTTTGTTTTTTTGGGAATTTCTTCGCCCCTCATCTTCCTCCTGAGGAGACGTTCCTCTTCCTCTCCGCCTTCTTCGCTCTCCACCTGTAATTTATTACAAACAGAGGGACGTCTCGTGCTGTTGCGTTGTTGTCTGTGGTCGATGGACGAAAGACTTCGGGGGGGGGGGGGGGGGCTCCGGACCCTGACACCTGGTGCTTCACCTGCGGGTTCCTACACATCCTGAAATGTTTGGAGAATCAGCTCCAGGCGGGAAGACGCGTTTTAACTGTTAGTTCAGATTGTGTGACGTTTATGTGCATGAAAAAAAATGGGAACTATGATGTCCTGGTGACCAAAATGTGTGAATTTGTCAACAGAAATGTGTAGGAACCCCTTTTCTTTTTATTTTTTTTATTTTATTTTGAAGATCACAAACCTTCACTGCTGATTCATATGAGCCTTCCCATGTTTCTGACTTCCTCAAAGTGTTTGGGGATGTGACTGCATTTAAACATCCAGCGATTCTTGAAAAGAAGAAGCCAGAGCAGCTGTTTTCAGTCGGGAACTGACGTCCGGGTCTGAAATCAGCTGCTGTGGCGTTCCTCTAAAAGAATCAAAGAGTTGAGGTTTGGCTGCTGGATGATACAGAACCAGCAGCTTTGGTGAATCTCAAAGGTTCACGGTTGTGTGTCTGTGACTGGAGGGCTGGGTAACGGAAAACTCAGAAACAAAAGCCGACCTCTGGCGTCTCCAGATGTTTCTGAAAGTTTCTTTTTTGCTTATGAAGATCAGATAATGTGAGGAAAAGAAAAATTGAATTGATTCTTAAAATGGAGAAAAACAAATCCAGTGTTACCCGGCCCTCCCTCCCTCCCTCCCTGAATGCTAAACTGCAGGTTATTTATCGTTTCAGACGTCCGCCTGCGTTAACCCCTCACTCTTCTTGTCAAACCAGGACCACTTTTTCCTCCGATGACACAGGTGCTGATTTTGTAATGTTTACAGGGATTTTTGTTGTTCAAAGTGATGCAGATTAAAATATTATAAATGGAGTTTTTTGGTTTCAATTTGTTCTAACAGCGAGAGTCAGAGGTGAGAAGGAACCGGTCGTCAGAATGAAGTTAGTGTCACTGTAAAACAAACATACAATATAAGAATATCAATCTAAACCCAGTTAATTGAGAGAAGTTAGACTGTCTATTCACTATTTTATTAGAGTATAAGTATTATAGAATTATATTTTTCATACCTGTCCCTGTTATTCTAGATAATCCACAACATTTACTGCCAACAGTTTTCAGTGGAGACATTTCATCAGCAGAAAACGGGTCCAAACAAAAGTGCTGACAAAGTGATAATGCAAATTTTTATCAGATGTAATTTTAAAAGCTGTGAGAAGCACAAACTGTTCACCTACATTAACTGTGGTCAAAAGTGTCTGCATGAACAGACAGTAGCAAGGATGACACAAACAGACTTTAAAGGGATAGTTCGGGTTATTTTACAGACTAGCGGAGCGTTGTTATAGTGCACGGGGCCACTAGAAAACACTTATAAAAGCCCATTTAAACAATCCAATATCCGTTTAAATGTATACTTCATGTAGAATATATTTTCAGCAGTTTATCTTCCTGTAAAAACAGCACTTTTTTTGGAGTATAATGAAAAATTATTGCAAATGCAGATGAAACAGTACAGAGGCTGTCGGACTAGTTTTTGATGTTTTAACAAAATAGTATATTGTCTGAGGATCTTTCGTGACTCTGTTTTGTATTGTATGTGATGCGTTGGGGGTGGTCTGAATGTGGTCGGAGATCTGTATGAGGACTTTGGGACTGGTGTTAAAACTATGAAAATTGCATTTGTGTACATTTAGCTAATTTATTTAATTAGAATTTTATACTTAGCCTTGCAGTTCTAAATGTTTATTTTTTGGTATGCTAAGTATTATTCCTTAAGATAATTTGTACAAATAATTCTTCTAAATAAAGTTATGAACAAACAAAACAAAAAATGTATTCCTACCACGAGCGCACTGTACCTTGCGCCGCAGGTGCAGGTTGGCGAATGAATCAGAAAGCGGAGTAATACAGTGCGCTTGTGCGTAGGAATACGGTAGTTAAGCGGTTAAAAAAAAGTAGTGCCAATGTAAAGTATTGAAAATATTCAACATGAAGCTACATTCAAACCGATGTTGGATTGTTTCAGTTGGTGTTTTTATACGTGTCTTAGCAACACGTCGCTCTGCTCGTCTGCCGCGTGCTTCCGGTCGGTTTTCCAAACTGGCAGCACGCGGAACAGAATCCAGTGACGACTATTCATGAGTACGTCACAAAACCCCACATCTAAAATAACCCGAACTATCCCTTTAAAACTAACCTGGACTAAAGTTTCCATTGATGGTTTTTGATTAGCGTCTTCTCAGATGTAAAACTCGGAGTCGAGCGTTTAGAGAAATCTTTCCTTGTTTTTATTTATCACACATTTAGAAAATGAACCACACTATACAAATGTCCACCGTTCAGTAATGAAACAGGCCTCCTGCATGAACCCAACCGACCTCAAACCAAAACTGAGACAACTTCAGCGGATAAAGAAGCGCCATGGCGGCTCTAAACTCACCACCTCCTCCGGTTCAGTCGCAGACTTTAATTAATGACCAGCGTCGATTTCGTGTCGTCGTACGGTGGACTGCGTCGGCTGCCCAGTGACTCGACTTTTATTTTAACTTTTTAATCTTTTTCGTGGTCACTGTGGTGCAGGTAGGCAGTAGCATGCAGAAACCTTTGGATGCGGCTCTCCTCTGATTGGCTGTAGGCTAATTCATTACGTTTGCGCTATGTAAAGAAGGGAGTAGGGTTTGTTTTTTCCTCTTAGAGTCTGTGGTTATTTACAATATGACAACAAGGAAGTGAGTGTGTTTGAGTCCTACAGATGGGACGGGACAGGCGAGCATGTAGACGGGGGTTCCCAGTCTCAACAGGAGGGGCGTTGGAGCAGAAAGTTCACACCCTCCCCACCCCCCCCTTTGCACGTTGATGGTTGTCATATCGGGGCAGTCACATGTTCGGCGACACACTCACAACATGTCCGCCGCTCAGAGGGATCCACACTTTA
This sequence comes from Seriola dumerili, assembly GCF_002260705.1. Lineage (NCBI taxonomy): Eukaryota > Metazoa > Chordata > Actinopteri > Carangiformes > Carangidae > Seriola > Seriola dumerili. The sequence continues at coordinate 305,545 of NW_019175553.1, forward strand.
TTACTCAGACATAAAATTAAAAAAAAAAAAAAAAAAAAAAAAAAGATAACAAATAAAAATAAAACTGAGGAGAGCCGGCGGGAAGGAAGGAGGGAGGGCGGCGTTCAGGCCAGGTAGCTGTATGTGTCCTTCTCTCCGTCCACTCGCTCCAGGTACTCCTTCTCTATCAGGATGTCGATGCATTTCTGTCCATAAAAAGGGAGACAAAACAAAAACATGAAACTCAATACACATCCCTGTCAATCAGGCTGATTATTATTATTATTATAATATAATCTCTTAAAACATTCAACATAACTGGTTCCTACTGAAGACACAAGTCTGACATATGAGGTTTGATTTTTAAAGCGGTGCAGATAAAAACTACAGTGAAAAACTTTTTAGGAAATGACTAATCAACTGACAGAAAATTAATTGGCAAATGTTGATCTAAGACTAAATGAGTGTGTGTGTGTTACCTTGATGACTGGGACTCTGGGCTTGAATCGGGACGACAGCTGGTTCAGGACTTCAGCCAGGAGCTGCTGGTGCTTCAGGACCTTCCTCATCTTCATGATTCTCACTATCGCAGCCTTAAAAAAAAGAAAGAAAACAACCCAAAAAACATGTTAACATGATTTATTTATATGCAGCTGTTGAGTCCACCAGACTAACACCCTGTGAATTAAATTAATTTATAAATGTGCGTTCCTACACCACTTGTTCTCTTACATAACTTCTTATAAATATATATGGATCTGTAGGTGTGAAGATGTGGACCAGGTTTAAATGTTTGGTTTAATCTGTTGCTTCAGTGTGTTGAAGAGTGAAAAGTCACCTGGATGAGGAGCTTTCGATCCTCCTCGATGTTCTTGTGAGTCGTCTCCTGCTCCTGTTTCTGCTCCGTCTTCATCGGGACGTTGATGTTCACCCTCAGCTTCTTACTGCAGGAGGGAAAAATAAAACTTAAACTCTGCGAGTGAACCAAAACGCTCTGCATCACGTCTCTTATCATTTGAGATTTGAAAATCAACGTTCATCAGAAACAAAACAAAACATAAACATAAAAAAAACAACCAACAGAACATGAATTAGTTTCTCACTTCTTGTATCCGAGGAAAAGTTTGATGACGGTGTCAGGTTTGAACTCCACCTCGTCCACGTTGGCGTTCTCGTCCTCCAACACCTGACGGACAGATGGACATTAGAAAATCAGGTTCTCTCTTAAAAGGTGGGATCTGCTGCACAACTGGCAACACTGAATCTCTACGTATTAACCACTGATGTCTTCTCATCTCATACACCTGAGACATCACACTGTAAAAGCTCCAACTTCCTGTCTACACATTAAAACTCAATTAAGTCTTAACGAGAAACACAATCACACAAACTGAACAATTCTGACTAAAATACAGTAACACACTTTCTGGTTAAATGTGGCAGTTAAAAGTTGGAAAGTAATAATTAGAGAAAAAGTCATAAAGAGTGAGGTCACTGTCTCGTCTACTACTGAAAATAAGATCTAATTTTTCAGACCAGTGTAAACAGGAACCTGTGCTCTGGCGCCATCTAGTGTTCAAAATGAAATGAACCAGGAGTTCTGTGTCTTTATATGTGTAACATACTATATTAAGCCTGAACTGTCACTTGTGTAAATTAACAACATGAAAAAATGTGGCCAACAAAGAGACTAAAAACTGAAGGAGCGTTTGTTTTACTCACCAGCAGCTTCGATTTTAACAAAATCTGCAGAACTTGAACCAGAATATCCTGAAAATAAAACAAAGTGATGGTTATTAGAGAAATTAAACAGTTCTACTTTATCAAATAAAAGTTAAAGGTAACTTGAGTTTTCCTTTCAAGACTAAAATAGATTCAACCTTTTCTATGGCTTGTAATACAACCGAGTCCATCCTCAACTCGTTAACTGTCTTTAGTGAGAATGGGTTTAAATGTCGTGCTCACGGTTTTGATCTGTGTGCTGTCGGTGAGCTGCTGGACGGTGTAACTGTCCTCGGTGTTGTACTGCAGCAGGATGGCCATCTGGAAGGTGGAGGCCTGCAGTGTGTACCTGTAAACAACAACAACAGGTTCAGTATGAAACTGACTCCAACAGCTCAGCCCGTTCCTTGACAGCTGGTCACTCGTACACGTCTCAGCCAAACTCGCTTCATAATACATGCAGACGTGTTGAGAGGCCGCGGGTCCAGAAACAACTAAAAAACTAAAAATACAACAAATAAAATGTTCACACAGTGTAGTGACGTTCACACTGTGGTTTATTTTGACTCAGTCCCACACACACACACACCGTCCTGCTGCTGCAGATACTCACTGGAGCACTAGATGTGGATTAATCTGCCACTGGAAATAGTCATGAGCGCCCCCTACCTGTGACCTGTACCACACTCAGACTGACTGTACCTGTTCTTGAAGCAGTTGGTGACCAGCTCTCCTTTGGACAGGTGATAGAGCCAAGTCAGCTTCCTGCCGCTGTGTCTGCTGGCGTAAAACGCCGTGAAGCGCTGATAGCTTCGCTCCAGCTGCAGAGACAGAAAAGAGACGGAGTTCAGACGTCATGAAAAAGATTTAAAAGGTGGAAATTAAAGTTTTTTCTGCTGCAGCGGCTCAAATATAAGATCAAGTACAAACTAATTTTAAGATCCAGATTTCACTTGCAGATTAAAAACAGAGGAATGAGTTGGTTTCATTGTGGGTTAGTGTTACCTCAGAGGGCAGAGCGAAGGTACAGGACTGCTGGAAAGGCCAAGACCCAGAGCTAAGAACCTGGATACTGAAGTCCACTTTAACGCACACAAGAAAAAAACAAATCGGTTTCACTTCATCACACGTGAGTTTTAGCTGCTGTCGTACACTTTCATACACTTTGGTGAATTTAAAGTCTGGTCTACGGCAACAAGCTGCTTTAACAAAGAACAGACACAGTTCTGTTATAAACAACTGGATCTAAATGCTCTCATATACTCATACAATCATTTTTATTGAGTCTCAAAACAGCTGTGTTAATAAAGTTTGTTCAAGTGGATCCTCATGGACCTGAGTCTGTATTTTGTCACTGAATATGGGTCTAAAAATAACTCAGATTCGATTTTAAATGTGTTTTTTCATCTTAAATATATTTAGTAGATTCTCAAATAAAAATAAAGTACAACAATGTGCATTTTAAAGCTTGGTCTCATACACTGATCAGGGATCAGCAGCTGTGTGGTGACGGCTGGAGGGATGAACTGAGTTTACTCACAGTCCAGAGGCTCAGAGTTGGTCAGGTGTTTCTTGAACTGCTCGTTCAGGTCTTTACTGACTCCGATGTCCTGGAACATCCGCTGCAGTTTGGACGTGTATTCGAAGCCACATGCTTGCTGCAGGAGAACAGACACAGAACCAGGTTTTTGAATCTCTCAGGACACAGGACTACCGACAGTTTATTGTGGACGTGGTTTTATGAGGACAGAACTGTGCGACTTGGCGCGAGTCAGACCTTGAGTTTGGAGATCATGCTGGCCTCTGCGTCGTCGCTGGCGCTGTTCTGATGGACCAGACGTTTGGCCAGCATCTTAGCATAGAACTTCTGGAAAACGTCTTTGTCCTCGATGTACTTGAACACAACCATCTGGGAGAGGAAACACAGAGAAGCACTTTAATGTAATGCCAACTCGCTCAGCCCGGCCTATGGGTGTACGTCCTGTATATATGTACTGACACAAAGACAAACTGCCCTTGTGCTGCAGACTGAATCTATTATTTCACTTTTCCCAACATCAGTAAACTTCAGTGAATTTAAATTAAAATGAGTTTTGAGATGCAAATAATAAAAGATCAGATATTAAAATAATAGCTGTGGTCACAGAGAAATAAAGATCTGCAGCATAAAACAAAAACTTAAGTAGCTGCAGTAATTATGTCATTTTTCAGGTAAATCCAAAATGATTTAATTTAAGTCTCTGAGGTTTTAAATACGTTAAAGTTGAGTGTGTATCTGCGCTATAAAACAAAACTCAGTACAACAGATAACACATGAGTATCAGACATAAAAACACAGGTCAGAGCATCTTTACCACTTGGTTGAGTGTGTCCTCCAGCTCTGCCTCCTCTGGGTTTTTGGAGCTGAAGAGAAAAACGACAAAGAGCGACGGTGAGATTAACAGAACGTCGAGAGAAAACCAAAACACAGCTGAGCAGAAAGAATCAGCTGTGAAATTGTTGAGCTTAGAAAAAACAGGTGACAAAACAGTCTCCACTCAGATCCACTAATGGGCTTGTTCTGGAGCTTTCTACCATCAGCAGATTAAGTTTGTCCAGCTGTCATGAAGCTGTTGATGCTCTAATTCTCTTCATATTATCTGAGCACTTGCAGGACTTCCTGTCGATGTTAGAATGTTTAAAAGTGAGAGTTTGTTTTTATTACATTTGTATTTTGAAAACGTGGCCTACCTCTTCTTGAGTAGAGAATCACAGTATCTGGCCAGCAGCTCAGGGGACTTGCTGGAGGACTGAGCCATCCTGGTGACGGCGTTGTTGTTGATGAATCGACCACATGCCTGTGAAAAGGGGAACAGAGCGTTTGACTTTTTATCATCTCAGTCGCACTTTCGCTTCTCTGTGAACTTCCTGCCTCGTGTGGTTCTCAGAGGATTACTGACCTTGTCGAGAGCCGCCACGAAGCCGGCGTCATTGTTGAAGGCAGACATAACCAAGGCATTGTACTTCTTATGGACGTCCAGGGTGGTCTGGACGTACACTTTGGGGTCCTGGGAGAAACGGACACATCTTTGGGTCAATCACAAGTCGACTTTTATTATCCTTCATTTAAGAAACAGTCACATCACTAACTACAAAAAATAATGATGATAATTATAATAAATACTAATAATAATAATAATAATAATAAATACAAAATAATTAAACTACCGGTTAACTAAACTAAATTAAACTACCTGTAAATTAAACCAAACCAAACCAAACTAAACTAAAGGTAAATGAAATTAAACCACCGATAAACTAAACTACAATACTGGTAAATCAAACCAAACTAAAGTTAAACTAAACTACTGATAAAGTAAACTAAACAAAATACTGGTAAACTAAACTGAAGTTAAACTAAACTAAGGGTAAACGAAATTAAACTACAGTTTACCAAATTAAAGTAAACCACTGGTAAACTAAACTGAACTAAACCAAACTAAAAACTAAACTAAACTGGTGAGAACTGGTGTCGGCGGTGAAAACTAGTCCGTACGTTGAGCGCGGCCTCTCCACACTTCTCGATGGCGGCCAGGCCCTGGTTGTGGATGTGAGTCTCTAGAAGTTTCTTCAGTTCACCCAGACCGTCTGTGATCCGCGACACCAGGTTGTACATCCGACCCAGGTCTGAAACGAGATGGAGGAGGAGGAGAGCAACAACAGAGTTACTGACCCGTTAGTCATTTAAGAGACGAGCACCTCTGAAATAAAACCCGGTGGTGACGTGAGGATCTGCTGTCAGATTATTCGCAGAGTAAAAAAAAACATCTTGTTATTTTTAGCTGCTGGAGCCTTTCACCGCTTTAACTGACAAATGTCACCGGCGGCTGATTTAATCATCCGCAGCTAATTAACATTATGTCATAACGGCTAAAATTAAACTTTTGGCTGCTGTCTGGTTAATGTGCCGCTGTGCGTTCCCTGCTGAGGATCATTTGAGAGGGAAAACAATCGTGACACCGCAATACAAACAGTTCAACTTTTACTAATTATCACGAATATCTGATGATGAATCAACTGAATAATTCTGAATTACGCTCTCCAGTATTTGTAAATCGGGGAGCTCTTGAATAAGTTATCAAGCTGCATGTGGAATATCATCAGGTTAGATACACATTTAATCACTACTTCACATCTTCTGCTGCTCTTTTCATTTTCAGGTTTTCAGCATTAATGAGTCTTCCACTTCAGACTGTTTTAATGACATAGTTTTAATACAGAAAACCACAAACCTTCCCTCCAAAAATCCTGCTTTGCTTTTAGGGTTTGGATCATTTGTAATTAGCAAACAGTTAAACTGATAATAAGCAATTTAAAAACATCTTGTGTAAATAATGTTAAATCAGCCTGAGGTAAATAATCGCGGGTTTACCTTCATTCTTGTCAGCGTCCAGCAGGTTCTGAAACTCGGTGTGGAAGATCTCCAGGTGTTTCTCTATGAGGACCTGCTCACACTTCCTGGCCAGTTCATCCTGGGTGGATTCATGGAGGTAAACCTGCACACGCCGCTGCTCCTCCAGCAGACGCGCCTCCGCCTGAGGATAAAAACCACACACACACACACACACACATTAACACAAACGCAGTCTACACATACATGTCTTTAATTCAAGCTTATTGCTTTCTACTCACAGTTCAACTCCAAAGACACAGTCAGAGAAACTGTTCTTCAACAGCAGTAGAACAAAAATTCTTATGAAATCTGAACGTTCATTCATTCATAACGTAGTGGTGGTGAACGGCTGCCTACCTTCTTCATGTACTCGGTGACAGGGTTCTGCTGCAGGAACTCCGTGCTCTCACGTGTGTAGAAACGTTCTGTGTCAGTGAGGAACTGACATTCAAAGTACTCTTTGTACACGGACAGCGTCGGGCCTTTGGCGAAGGCGTCCTCTTCGTTCAGGCCCAGCTCGACTGCGGGAGGAGAGGCGAGGTGTTATATGTCAGGATGGCAAATTAAAACCACATGATGGTCGACTTATGTTGTTTATACTTTATATATATATATATATATATATATATATATATATATACACACACCCTTTCATACTTTATTAAGTTATTTATATTTTGTACATCCTGCTGCAGGTGTTCTGAATGAAACATCTGGATTGCATTTTCACAAATTGATCAATATTATTAATGCCACTAAGATTACAGGTCAAATACACTCAAAGAAACATGGTCATGCGTTTCTGTTTATGCCACCACTGCAGACATGCGATATAATCTATATCAAATGGACTCTCACAGCCAGGGGGATGCAGAAAGTTTAGTTTTTAAGAAAAAATCAAACTTTACAGGTAGACGCTGTGATTGGCCTGGAGGGGGTCAAACAGGTAGATGTTAAGATTGACATTTCCCCTCGTTGACCAGTCTCAGCGAGGGCTTCACCCTCATGGATCAGAGTTATGAGTAAAAGGCTTTCTGCCCCCTCCCTCTTTCTGACGTCTGCCTTTAACAGATGGTTGACTCTCTTTACTTGGACCTACCATAAGACTGGACCACACCGCTGATCAGTCTGGTGTTAATGGTCTCACCATTCCTCTCTCTCTCTATCAGCTTCAGCACAGCATTTGTTACCTGGAAGACAGAGACTAGTTTAGTTCATGATTATTAAAATGAAGAAATACAGATTTTTTTCCTCCAGGTGAGATTAAAGCACAAAAACACAGAATACTGTCAACTGCATGTCTTTCATCACTGTGTTGCACCACTTTGTTATTTCTCACTTTACTTCTACAAAAAGAAGCTAAACACACCTGTTTGTTGAGGGGTCGGAATAAACACTCCCTCCAGGTCACAAGTGCCAGCTGGGAGGAAACAGCAGTGTGAGAGAGAAGGGGGGGTGGAGAGAGAATGACGAGATTAACAAAAGGTCAAGACTCTAGGCTGCGTGTCTGTGACTCGTCTCTGTTCCTTTTGATCAGAGTTGGCGACGACTTTTAAGGTCTTAATGCGACTGGTCAAAAGCTGACGTCTCATTCTGCACTTTAACTTTTAAAGTAAATAAATTCTGGTGGAAACACAAACATGAAGCACAACGGTTTCATTACACGATGGTAAAACTGCATTTCTCTAATCTCTAAATTCTATCCGACATAAAAATGGAAACATATGTATTTTGTGTTTAAATAGCTACGACTACTGAGACCAGCGTCACCCACAAACATGTTGACCACTGACAACTTATAAAAACAGACGAGAGGCCCGTGCATGTGTCAGACTTACAGAGTATATCTCATAAATGCCCTTGCGTCCCTCATCACACTCTCGTCTGACCCAGTGGCGGTTGAGGTAGGCGCAGATCCCGTTGAGGACCTTACTAGAGAAACGGTAATCCTCCCACTGCTGGGTGTAAAACTTCAACACACACTCGTCCATTAAATCCTCTCCATCCTGAAGGAAGCAAGGGAAAGAGGACATGAGGACGGGAAGAGAGGGAGGGTAAAATGCAGAGGGGTGTATCACTGTGTGAGGTAAAATGCAGAGGGGTTTGAGGTTTAAGGTTCTTGTGTGTGTGTGTGTGTGTGTGTGTGTGTGTGTGTGTGTGTGTGTGTGTGTGTGTGTGTGTGTGTGTGTGTGTGTGGACTCACCTTGAGCAGGCTGGTCAAATAGTTCTTCAGGAACTCCTTGAGTCGCTTGTAGAGCTCCAGGCCTACAAACTGAGCCCCACCCGGAGTGGTGGACTTTTTGGAGGGCTTGGCTGGAGGCACCGAGCCCCTGCCCTGGCTGGACTGGTGGACACTGGTACAATAGTTATATACATGTCTGAGGGAGGGGTTAAGGAGTGAACACAGAGAAGGAGCTCTCACCAAGACTGAAACTCTACTGTTAAACCTTACATTCATCTTTTCGCTTGCCACACATTGTGTTATTTGTAGTGTATTGAGGACATCTTTGAAGACTCTGTATAAAGCTGCTGTCATCAGTGACCAGTGGTGAACATGTTGCCTGAAAGACAAACGTGTCACTGACGGATTCTGGCTTGTGTATAGTTTAAGTGAGTGTTGTTCTTTTTGCCCGACAGGACGGGGTAACAGCTTTGAGCTTATATGGCTCGGTGAGTTTTAGTGCTTCAGGGAAAAAATGACATCCTTTAGTGGTGGGAAGGTGCGTAATAAGCAGCAAAGGTGTCAAACTACAAAACATACCCTCAGAGAAAGTCATCTCTCAGGTATGTGCTGAACACTGAATGTCATGGAGTTTTTAGGGTGATTAAATTGTTTACTCACATTTTTCATTAAAGTCAATCGTAGACCAACACCTCCTGATGATGAACAACAAAAATGCACTTTTCTCTACCTGAAATAAAAACTTGCTTTGACTCAAACTTTGTTCGGTGATTATAAAAAGCACAGGACGCATATTTTGAAGGGAAGGTTTGTTTCCTGCTTTCAGGACTCTTGTAACGTATTACCTGAACACACAGCTATAAAAAACAGGTTTAGGTTTGAGAGAGAAGGAAGTAACAAGCCAGTGACATTAACACTACAACACACACACACAGCAGTGGTGGCTACTAACTGAACAACAGTAAAATACTGGTAAATACTTGCTGAGCGCCACTGTAGTTGAATAATCATGATCAGATCATGATAGTCTAGGATGCATCAGCTATTAGGACGATGAATGAGACAGTAAATATGGTGAATAATTAAACATATATTATTGTTCACACTTGTTCTTAAAGCTTAGACGTGTATGTGGTTCAGTTGATTTGCCAATTATTTTCTCAATTAACTTTTTGGTTTGTAAAATGTCAGAAAATAGTGAAAACTGTCAGATCCAAACCTCAAATATGTTCAGTTAGAATCAGTGAATTTTGTCTAAAAACCACAATTGATCATGAGTAATAGATTAATCGTTTCAGCTCTAGAGACGTGGCAATAAAAATCCACACAACATTCAAACGTATCATCACAGCCACACAGCGCCAACCCTCCCGATCTCACAGGATACGTGTAGAGTTCCATGTAGCGTGACTTGGCCATGCTTTGCCGTGTGTACACCTGCTGGATGCCAGCCCGCAGGTCGTCCCATATCTGGTCCAGGCCTATCTGTTTCAGTCCGTGGGGGTTCTGGGTCCTGTTCGACGACATCGTAGAGCCCCTTGTCCGCTCCTCTCCTCTCCCTACCAATGCCCTCCCTGTCCTGCTCCGGCGAGCGTTCTCCCCCCGGCTCCTCTCCTCGGTTGATTTCTGTCCTGACTCGCTCTGCTCTCAGAGTTTGCAGTCCATCTGGCGGCGGCGGGGGCGCGTCGGGGAAGCTGGTCGTCGGGTTGTGAGACGGGATGCAGTCCCACTCTGCACACCTGGGTGGCGCTGTCTGCCACTCCTCCACCTAAAAGCTGCGGCGCTCCTCACCAGATGACCTGAGGAGGAAATAAGGAAAAGAAAGAACGCATTTTTGATTAATGATCTTTGATTTGCATAAAAAAATGAAGAGACAAAAGGTGATCCACCGGATTAGTAACAAAAATCAGTTAGAGGAGACTCAGTTGTCAAACTAGTTATCCAGGTAGGTTATATGGATTTATCTGCTGCCACCTGGCTCTGATCCCTGTGTAGAAACGGTGCTGACCACACTCTGACGTCACACAGCTAATGACAGATTAGTCCACTTCAGCACCTGCATGATTTCCTTCACCAGTTCTGTCAACACAATGTCTTTCTTCTTGACTAATATGAGCCAGTTTTTCCATTGAAGCATTTGTCTAAAAGCCTTTATGTCATGCTTAGAGTTTTATCACATCTAGCAATGTTGTACTAGTTATTAAGATTTCAAGGAGTATTACGTTAAAAAAATAATACATACATAAATATAGCTTGGAGATGAATCTGAAAACACTCAAATCTAAATGTTTAAATATGACATCAGGTCACGATTACAAGCGTCAACTCAGCTGGTTCAACAGCGACCCCGGTGACAGTCCAACGAAGCAGGTTCATTAAGGCTAATTGACAGACCTAAAGCTGTAATTTCATCCCCGCTGTCAGGACACGAGGAGAAGGTAAACGAACGCCACAGTTTGCAGCATCGACATCTTTCAAGCCACAGAAAAGGAAACACAGAAACTGACGAGACAAAAAACGGAGGAAAGACTGACACACCTTTCACACTGGGCATCGATGACTGTGCTGATTATTTGCACATCAAGTAGCTATAAAAACTTCTCACCTCCTTGACATGTTCATGTTTTATTGTTTTACTGAACTGTAGCACAATGGAATTAACAAGGTTTTTTTGGACAGGGATCAATAGAAAAAAAACTCTTTGATATGTCAGTGGAAAACTTCAATCTGCTCTAAATTAAGCAGCAGACAGAGATAACAAGACAGCACCAATGATCTACCTTAGCAAATAAATATTATGTATTTACTACATGCTAAACTAAAAGACAGAAAACTCATTCTGGTCCAAGGCTGAAAAGTTTGCATGTGGAAATTCAATAATTACGTTTCTCTCTTCATGTGACACAGATGTTGTTATGAAAAGCTGCATTCAGGCGTCCTTTAATTTCCAAAAAGCCCCACATGGACTCACGACACACGTCAAGTCCAGAGAAGTGCATGTGACACGCAACTTGTATCAGACAGCTATAATCCAAATTAGAGATCAATCGACAAACTAGTTTTAAATCAAGAAAAAAATGACAAACATTTTCCTCCCACATGTAAGGACGTGCTGCTTTTTTTGTTTTATTTCACGTTAAACTGAACGTCTGAGTTTGTGACGACTAGATAAAACAAGCTATACAAGATGGCGACCTTGGATTCTGGGAAATGTTGTTGGGCCTTTTTTCATATTTTCAGACATTTTAATAGTATAAACTATTAACGGATTCATCAGAAAATAACATCATTATCATTATATTAACATCACCATATCATTAGTTGCAGCCAAAGCTGCCACAAGAGCAATTAAATCTGATTTATTCCACCAGAGGCAACTGTGGAAATAAAAATAAGACATCCATTAATAGCAAGCATCAAACCAGAGCATGTAACACAAGTTGATATTGACATCCCGGAACGTTTAAGAGCATTATCAGAAAAGGACAAACCAGAATATGTAGCTGTGTGGAAACAGCCTAAAACAACCAGAGAGACTAAAGGGAGGGCGTACTGGTAGAAACTGCTGTGTACATGTAGGCAGTGCTGCTATATTTAGAAGGACCAGGCATGCAGCGCTGCCTGTCTCTGGCCATTCACAGCTATTAGGGCCAGAGACTCAGGACGTGACCCAAGTGCAACAGTCTGTCAGTGGAAAGGAGGAGGAAGCGGAGTGACCTGCTCTGTTTACTTCCTGTCCCTGTTGACGAGTCCTGGCTGCCGCCACCAGACAATGAATGAGCACCTGACGTCTGAGCAGCTTCAGTGATGTGGCAGTGCCAACATGTGGTGCTGCCTCTGAAGACTGGAAACAAAAAATACTGAAATATGGGTCTTTAAATAACACAGAAAATCTGTGCGTTTGTGGACACACTTCACTATATTCAGATATTTACACAGCAATTATTTTTTAATAATATTGCTCAGCATTTCATTGCACTGCACAGAAAACTGATCATTATTTCTACTAAGGCTGCAACTGAACTTAGTTTAATTAACAATTAATTTTGTTTGAGAAAACATTATAAAATGATGAAAAATTTGAATAAAATTTCCCAAAGTCATGTCTTCAAATTGCTTGTTTTGTTAGATATTACATATTCAGTTTAGTGTTGAATAAAACAAGCAACTGTCTGCAAATTTAAAGCTGCAACTAGGTGCATTCTGCTTGAAAAAATTACTTCAACTCCTATCAACATTATGAATTTTTTTGTCAGCCAATCGACTAATTGTTTAAAGCCTAGTTTCTGCCACACGTGGACTCTTCACTAAATCAGAAGCAGACGACGGCTGAATAATGTCACTATTGCTTAAATCAGAGTTGAGGACCAACAGCAGGCCTAATATCATCAATATGAAAACAACTCCGATATCACAACAGAAAGAGTGACTGAAGCAAAGCAATATGGAAATTACTGTAAACAAAAATCTATTTTTAATTCATTTGAAACACAAAGAATCAAACGTGTCCAACGTGACATCTTCAGATTGCTTGTTTTGTTTGACACACAGTTTGTCTGACATACTTGCTTGATAATTGACTTAAATTATTGATCGATTATTAAAACAGTCGTGTTTTATAATTTTTCAAGTCATATACTGCGGCACTTTTTCCAATTCTGGCTCCCCAAGCAACACCACGGGCGAGGATGATAAAATCGAGGAGGCACTGAGTCAGAGGAAAAGCCTTGACACAGCAGTAAACTCCAGGCACATCAAGACTTGGATTAGGCCTTCATCAGTCACTAAAATCTGTCGTCCTCTCTCCACGCCCAGCCTCTGTCTCCAGCATCCCCACCCCCACCCACCCCCACCCCCACAGACTGACCACAGCACTGCAGCTGCAATCTGCTGCCACCGCTCCCCTCCAACAGCCACCAACTGCTATAATACAACCACCACACAGAAACACATCTCTGCTCAACCTGCTGCAACTCAGCATCTGTATGATCAACATCTCACATTAATACATCAAATCGAGAGAAATGAACTGGCAAATATTTTCATTAAAATATATATAATATAAATAACAGGTACTTTTCACATTTTTCATAGACAAGACCATTAGATTAAGAAAATCAATAATAAAAATTAACTGTTAGCTGCTGCCCGATTAGCATGCACGCCGACTTGTTGTCTGCCCACCAATATGTTGAATCCTGCATGTTTTAATGGATAATCTGAGATATGGTTTGATATTTTGATATTAAAAAGCAAAGCTTCTGCATGCTATCTACGAAGAGGAAACCAGAGTCACGTTTTAGTTAATTTAGGAAATAAAGTCACATTTGGTTAACTTGATTAAATATCCACAGAACAGCCACGACGCTGAGACACAAATGTGGAAAAAGATTTTTACAAAAGAAAGTCTTTCATTTCCAGAGATGTCGGGTGTTTATCTCCCACCCTGAACTCGGTGTTTGCTCACACAGGGTCAGGATGCTGGTCGGTGTGTTGACTGATGGACACCGAGCCGGGCCTGACGGCAGCGAGCTCACGCGGCTCGGCCCAGACTCTAGACCCGTTCAGGCCTCCGCTGCTCTTCAGCGGATCCTCGCTCGACTCAGAGAGGCAGGCCTACCTACCTGAGGTGCTCCGACAGTTGCCATGGCAACTGGGGCAGACAATACCTCAGAGTAGCCATTCAACTACAGAAGCTAGTGTGTTTGGTCTCTCTGTCTGCTGTGCCTCTATTCACCGGCGGTAAGAAAGGTGCCCTTCACGGCAGCGTCAGGATCAGATTTCAGATTCCCACACCACACGGTATTAGATGTGCGCCACGACCATTATCAGTTTCACAGATCGTGTGACGTGGGCGAACAGGATGTGGACGGCTTTGTTGAGAGGCAACAGTTTCTAAAAAGTTTGTTGTGAAACAGGAATCCCGTGTCTGGTTGTCAACAACTGCGGCATGCTCCTCCTTTACACGAGGCAGGAAGGCAGCAAGGTTCAAAGGTCACGACTTGTTTCAAGGAACGTGTTCATTTCAGGGACCAACTAGACTATATGTGTCTGAGCCGCAGCAACAAGACTGTCAACAAGTTCTGCAGTGGGTCTGTTTATGTTTGTGATGATGCTACTTCCCGCAACCAATAATAAAAACATCTGCTAGTATTAAGGATGCTCCAATCCAATAGTGACGTAATTAAGTGGACTGCGTACACACTAAATACAGTTTCATTGTTACTGACATTGTAAAACTTGCCATCAGTTACGTTCAGTCAAGATAATTACTGTCTTCGCGTTACTTTACATTAAAATGATCCCTACACAGATTTTAATCTGGGTAAAAGAGGGCGCAGAAATCAGAAATCAGTATCGGGGAAGACAAAGTTGGATCGGTGCATCTCTAAGTTTGTTTATTTCTATTTTCACCCTGTTTTCGACCAAAAAAAAAACATTCATGTGACTAAAATCCCCTGTGGACATCAGAGTCAACACCATCAATAGGATAATTTTTACACTACGTTGTGAGGAGGAAAAAGAAAATTAAAACATGAATGATGATTACACAGCCTAAAGCACTAACGAGTATTGGTGCAACCAAAAACAAAGAACCAGTATGATAAAAAAAATAACTTTCCATGGAGGGATGGGAAAGTTTGGTTGGGGACTGAGAAGGGAAACCAGCACACCATCCTGTTTAAAACCTGCTGTCAGCTTCCAGCAGCAGAAAACAAACTAAAACAAATCTCATGTTAACAAATTGCTCAGTTGCAAGTGTGCAATGCAAGTGTGTTTCTTTATATTTAAATAAAATGGCCGGTAAAATAAATTCTTACCCTGCTGTCTGCAGCAGTGAGGGGACTCCAAACAAAATCCCAGCAGATTTTCATATTAGGATTTCTCTGTGGTGACTGGTTACCTGCCAAAGTAGCTGTCAGACAAACTGAACGGCCAAACCTCACCTGCATTCAGCTGCTTCCTACTCTCTCACACTGAGTAAGACTTTACTGCAGGTATTACCACGACTCATGAACCCAAGTGGAGTGCACGAGAGAGATTTGCTGAACGGGAAGGATGCAGGGAGTGGTGGAGAGAGACAGAGAGGAAGAAAGAGGGAGAGCGGTATCCGTGGGAAAAAAAGCTCAGCCTGGTAAATCAGATTACCCTGGTCACCGTGTGTCCTGGCCAGACTCAACAACCTAATACCCTACATTTAAAAACACAAAGAGGGCAAACCACAGCAACACACACACATATAAGAACCTGCCATTTCCACCGAGAGCAGAGTCAGAGGCAGAAACACGTCCGTCACTTTGATTTTAGGATTTCAGTTCCTGCCTTAAATCTGAGTTTTCGTGGCCGTAACAAAAGCATCAGGTTTGGAGGGTGAGTCATGACAAGCGATACAGCTTCAGCTGAATCTGAACAACAGTGATGAGCACCTCTTGAATACTGACTTGCTTGTAAGGTGTGTGTTTGTGTGTTTGTGTGTTTGTGTGTGTGTGTGTGTGTGTGTGTGTGTGTGTGTGTGTGTGTGTGTGTGTGTGTATGTACGCAACCCGATCATATGCTGGGTTAGGCAGCGAGGGAGGACATTTCATTAGCGTAAGCAGCTTTTGATTTCTGTTGCTCTGCTCAGCATCTAGAGGAGCAGCCAAGCACAGATTCACGGCCCCTTTGGTTTGACTTTACAATCACTGCCGTCAGTGCCGTCGCTTCAAAGCACCTTGCACATATTAAATAGTCAGACCTGGATGGGTCAGACAGGGTAAAGGAGGTAGGACAGTGTGATCATGGCTGACGTGACTTTACATCCTGATTTCTGCAGGAGCGAAATGACTTCACTGCATGTTTTACACCAAATATCAACAAGCAGACAGTTTCTAATGATAACGGCTGGGGCTGCAACTAACGATTATTTTCATTTTGAATTATCTGCCAATTTTTCACCATTAATCGATTATAAAATGACTACAAATGACTACATGGCCACAAAGAACAAAAAATGCCTCTCAGGGTTTCATAGGGCCCAAGATAACATCTTCTAATGTCTTGCTTTATCCAACCAACAGTCCAAAGCACAAAACATTCAGTTTTCAGTGATACACGACAAATAAAATCATTACACCCACACACCTGAGAAGCACAAACCAGCAGCAGTTTGGCAGTTTTACTTGAAAAAACAACTGAAACAATTAAATCAATTACCAAATAATTGCCAATTAATTTTCAGGCAATTGACAAATCATTTCAGCTCTAGCTACAACTAACAATTATTCTCATTATCAATTAGCATATCAATGATTTTCTTTATGAGCAAATATTTATATATGAGAGGCTGAAACCACTGAAGTGTATGTTTATTGCTCATCAAGTTGGTGAGATGATTAACAATGATTAATTAATTGTTTCAGTTTTAATAACAGCTTGTTTACATGCTGCTGATTTGCTAACAGAGCTGCCATAGAAGGTGCTCCAGTCATTTTAGGCTGCCAAACACAAATGCAGACTGATTTCAGATTGTCTGCCAGCATGATGTTGAGCAGAGAAAGGATCAGTCAACTAAACACTTATGTGTGTGTGTGAGTGAGCTATTGCGAAAGGGCATATCAGGTGCAACACGTGCTCTAAGTAGTATAAACATCACTGAAGAAAATCTCCTTAAATAGATATTTCCATTACATCAAATACGGAAATTCTAGATTCCTCTCAAAGCTGCAGAACAAGGAATCTTTGAATGCAACACACCAACAGCTCCACAGCATTAATATTGTGTTACTTCAGGCTATAGAGGTCGACTGAACATACACGTTTCTCCTCAAACTGACAAATTCCACAAAAAATAGATGGAAGTATGTAAGTGAGGATATGGATATTTTCTTTGCTGCCTCTAAACAGCCATGTATGTGAGGATGGATAAGTCTGCAGCTATTCTATCATGGTAAACATACAAAGTTATCATCTTGCAGTAGATGCTACATTAAGTACCAACACACTTCCACTCTAAAGTCTATATAAACACACGCAGATCCTGCCAATCAAACAGGTTGTTTCTGAGAGGATAAGATGTGTCTACACATGCTAAACTGAGCCTCATCACTCAATATAAACACTGAAGGGAACTGTAGCCTCTTTGTAATGAGGCAAAGTCAAAATTCAGCAGACCTGACCACACAGAAACTAGATGCTATGTCAAGTATTAACATCATGTAATATATATTCACATGTAGTCCTAATAGCTACTGCTGCATATCTCTGGACAATCATGGAAAACATTACTGACATAAAAATCCCAAGATGACGCATTTGATCTTGAAGGAATCTTGCTCCTTGTCAACGAAAAAGTCCTGCAATGGTTTTCTGTGACTGCCAGATCAAGACTAACTATTTAAAACTTCCATAATCAAAGTGAATTAAAAAAAAACAAACAAAAAAAAACAACTAACTTTGTCAACTGTAAACATTTGTTGTCTACTTTAAAATCAAGAACAATGTAAGGAGAAATTGTCAGTGAACAATAAACAACAACAATCACTCAAAGGGAATAAAAGCATAAAAATAAGATACAACTATGAGCCATATAATCCAAAGGGGAGACAAGAATTTTCAACATCATCATCTCTCCCTTATCCTAATATCTCCAAATAACATTTTTAAAACTATGGTGAGTATGGGAGCCCTGTATGAATCTCAAATATTATAATCAGGCCACATTGGAACTAAATATTAAGATATTCAAGCTTAAAATATTAAATATTGACTTGGTTTCAACTTTATCTGAGTGGAAAATGCATTTTTATAAACAACTGGCTTAAAAAACTTCATAAGATAAAACATTATTTCATGTAAGTGCAGAGCTCCTACATATTGCCAACTAAAGAGGCTATAACTTTTTCATATAAACCTTTTACAAACTTCCATTACAACAGGTAACGAGTGAGAGTTCATTACTAACAACCAGGTATGTCAACTTGGTTCGTTTCCCCATTTAAAAATCAAGGAGAGGGGATAAAGAGATCGGCATTATTTTCCTCCAACCAAGGGGTCCTGATCATTCAGAGGAAACAAAAATCCAATCTTTTCAAATTTGCAACCCTATTTAGCACATTTCCTCAACACCGCCAGGCCTGGAAATAGACGATTTTCAACCCTCCAGGTTTCTCCAGGTATTCCAGGAGTGTGGGAGCCCTGTGTCAGGTTCAAATCACTATCCCTCACTCTGTAGCAGTGGAGGGCCGATGTGTTCAGTTTAAACACAAGCTGTGGCATCGTCAGCTAAACTACAGCCTTGTAACCATCTCATAAAATACAATGAAGCTATACAGTGATAATATTTTTAAATATGTGTTTAGATTTCCTCACGCTGGGCTGCGAATTGAGCCAGAGTCTGCTACGCAATACTGCTAGCTATCATTAGCTTCTCAGGCTCGATTAGCCATTTAGCTTGTCAGTAGGCGCTAGGTGGACTAGCTTTCAATCAACCTACGGTCCCTATTTGGATCATGTTTATAATTCCTTTTAATATAAAAATGTTATATGGGATATATTTAACATAAATACAGTATTCGCCGAGCCAACCTGAGCGGCCAGGAGAGACCAACTGCCCGTGTTGCTGGTGTAAAATGGCAGCCTAGCTTCTCGGGCTCCTCAATAATGAGTCAGGAAAACAGTTCGCTAACCGTTTAGCATTAGCCAGCTAGCTCTTAGTGCCGCCAGCCTACGTTCTCAGCTCTGTAAATGTTCTCTTACCATTTTAAGGCCGTCGCTGTCACTGTATAATCGCCTTCTGTGTGAATTTTCAGGCCCAAACGCTGTCTCCTCCGCCGTCTTTCGCGTCTTTCTGTGTGTGTTTGCTGTCCGTTGCTAACTGCGACCGCTCTGCTTCGTTCGCACAAAGATCAGCTCAGCAGCCACCGAATCATGCCGCCTTCAGGTAATGTCGGAAATATGAGCTACAACAGTAAGTCCAAACGAACACGCAGATCAAGTGAAAATGAACGACTCCAGTAAAAGTTGATATATTCTGGGTTTGAGATTTACATTCTAAAGTTTATTTGTAAAGCACCTTCAATACAGACTAATGTTATTCAAAAGTATTTTACAGATGACTAGCAAGCTGACAATAAGATGTTCAAATGTAAAGAGTAAAACAATTTGAGACTAATGCACATAAGAAATAAAAATTGTGGAGGATAATAATATTAAAAATTTAAAAGAAAATTTAAAAAAAATCATGTAAGAACTAAGTAAGATAGAATAAAGCAAGATAAAAGACAATGACAAATAGAATAAATAAGAGGGAATCTTAAAACATAAAATAAATTATTAAGTAAAATAAATAATGGCCATAAAACAACATTATAATCAAATTCCAGCTTTAAAGTTTGCATTTAAGGATGTGAGAAATTGTTTCTACCCTCACAATTTACAAAGTTTTACAGAACACAGACCTAACAACAATACACAAAAACAAAACAATATAGGCAATAGATATTATTGATGTTGAATACCACATTACATCAATAACAATAAGGATTTAAAGAAAATAAATGTAATGAATAAGACAAGGACAAGAACAAGAACTCTACTACAAAGTAAATAAGATAACATAAAATGCAGGCTTAACATACAGATGACATAAAAAATATGATCAAAACATTTTAAAAAAGGTATGGTCTTTTCTTCTTTTGTATTTCAGACTTGAGGTCCACTAAAAATATGTGTTTTTGCTTGGAAATTGAAAGAATTTAGCAAGTAATATGAAAAAAGTAGACTACCAATAATTCAGTTTAGTAGCACACTATATTATAAAGTCAAAGCTTTCATTTCAGGAACGTTTTTCGAATTTTTTTATAGTGTTGTGTTTTAAAAACAGTGTGTCTGTCTTTTAAGCTAACTGCACAAATATCAGTAAATATGTAGTAATTTTCTGGAGCATTGAAACATCGGAGCTTATGGTGATCCCCTTAATGCAGCACCTGCGTCACAGAATGGCGTCGCTTAAAGGACTACAATCATGTCGACACAAAACAATTACAGCTGTCACGCATGCGTATGTGGGTGTTTCAGTCACCTAATATGACATTTTAATTATGCATGCCCGGGACAGCAGCACGACGCTGACATTTAGCTCCCTGTCCTTTAATTTGTGTGTTTGTTATGCAAAGACCTTGAAGGTAACATTAGAATGATCCTAATGAAAACCTACAGTAATCCAACAGTGTTTGGCTGCAGCCTTGCTCTGGTATCTTAAGTCTGATGTATGGAGCATTTCTAGAGAGGAACCAAATGTTCTTCAGACATAAGTCGGTCGTCGTTTACACAGTGTGCTGTGTGGTCATCATCACTGTCCACCCTGTCACCTTCACTGCCTCTGAAATGAACAGAAGACGACCTCTGCTGGTGGAGGAGAGAACGACAGGAGGTGACTCAATTGACTTTTCCCTGGAGACTAAACAGCCCTAACTAACCCTGAAATGATGAGTCTGGTCATATGCTTTATTTTTCTTATTGTCAACAAATCCCGTGAATATTTGGGGAATTTAGGGACCTGCGAGGAGTTTACATTCTGCATTTTAAACTGACACATGGAGGGTATTTTACAGGCTGATCCCAGTAAATATTTTTATCATTTTATTACTTTTTTTTAATCAGTATTTTTTATTTTGTATCATCAAAATCAATTTTCAAGTTCTTTAAGTTCAGCTTTTATTATCATTTCCACACATATGTATGACAAACATGCAGGGAAACGAAATGTTATTGCTAATAGACCACAGTGCAACATAGAACAGACACTAGAGACAAGGTTTGTTGTAAACATCACTGTCAACAAATGACTGGTGGCTTATTCTGTAAAGTGCGATGGATGGACACTGTTGCACTGAGATGTTCCTTCATAACCATGAACACACACAACATAGTTTATTTTGACTCAGTCCCAAACACACACACTGTCCTGCTGCAACAAATATTCAAAAGAGCACCAAATGTGGAGTAATCCGCCGCTGAAAATAGTCCCAAACTGATGCAGGAAACAGGGAGAACTTACAATTTAATTCAAAAAGTAAATGTTATAAAAACAAGAAAAAGCCAAAGAAAACAACTGAGTTTTAAGATTTAATAATGTGATTCAGCTGGGGTCTGAAAAGCAGCACTGAACCACAGTTTATCTTGTGAATAGATTTTGGTCCCCACAACATGAGCAACACAAACACACACACACACACACACAAACACACACACACACACACACAGACACACACACACACACAACAGTGTTATTAAAGCTCAGTTTATTTCCTGTGGTTTTGCTCTGATCCAGGTGAAAACACGCTGAGAGCGTAGATACAGTCATTTACAGTGACGGCCCATACACGTCACTTTACATTCCTCCCAAACGCCTCTATAATGCATGGCTTATGTAACAGAGGAGAATGGCGTGATGTGTTCATGGGCCACGCCTGAAAAAACAAACAAAAGAAAAAAAGGTACAGGAGAGAAAGCTGTCCATGAACTTAAATTACGCCTCACAGGTGTACGATCCTATTCTTTACTTTGAGTGAGCTTCAAAACACACGTCTCCCTCTAAAAATCAAAAATATTAAATTTATATCATATTGTTAAATACTACATTACCCAAGAGCCACATCAACAACAGAAGACTCCATCTACAGCTATAAAACCACACTTCTTCTTCTATGACTGTAATTCTTTGTTGTTGGAGAAACAAAACTGCACCATCATTATGGATCTGATCTAAATATGATCTGAAATCTTGAGTGTTGTTGTGCCTGAGTACAGGAGCCCATGAAGGAGAAAAAAATGTGAGTTGCATTGGATAAAATATGGCTGCCAAATGAATGTAATACTTTATAATCTGTTTGTAATCTGGCTGAATGACGCTTTAAAGCGTATGTTTTGTATATGACACACATCATTTAAAACATATATCAGGCACAAAACAGCCTTGTACAAAACATAAAATATAATGAAATGAAATGTTAACAATACTGGAAAATAATAATATTAATAAACACAAAAAACTGAAGATTGTACAACACAGGTTTCATGTGGATTTCTTATTCTAAATATGGGATTTGACTCCGAGTTGCAGATACAGCGAGACGTTGAGCTGCCGGCAGAGACGAGAGGAGACGTGACGCTCAGCGCATCAGGACAGGTGTCTGCTCCATCACCTGCGTCTTCATCTGAAATAATAAAATACACACAATGAATTCTACTCATACGAATACATGTAAATAAAGACACTTGAAGGTGCTGCATGTCTCTGTTAAATGTAAAATATGAACATAAATAAATGAGTTTAAATTGTCAGACCGGTTTCTGTTTCCTCTTGGCTTCCATCATTTCCTGCTGCTGCTTCAACCGTACTTCCTCCAGACTCATACAACCCCCTGTACACACACACACACACACACACACACACAGTCAGAAAACACACCATACTACTGGACATCACAGATCTGTCTTTATGTGTGTGTGTGTGTGTGTGTGTGTGTGTGTGTGTGTGTGTGTGTGTGTGTGTGTGTGTGTGTGTGTCTCACCAACACTGCTGGGGTTGATGGATACGTAAGCCATCGCTCTGCTCAGACGAAGCTCCTCTAAAGCAGCGAGCTCCGCCTCCGCCTCTGCTCAACCAATCACACAACAATTAACCCAACGACATAAAACACCACACGGATCCATCCACACTGACAACACACAACACGACCACTCACTTCTCTGCATATCCCTCCTCTTCTTGGGGTTCGGGGGGATGACGGTGAAAGCTTTGTGACTGAAACAGAAAAACACATGAAGGTTTCAGACGTCAGCTGATGCTCTATGGTGAGTAGGAGGAGTCAGCGCTGCAGGAGAAGATCAAACCTGCATCTTCCTACTTAAACACTAACTTCTTTATATTTAACAACCTGAGTCTAAAGGTCTCTGTCCATGTGTAGTGTGATTATAGATCAGGTCTAGCTTCTATATTAATACTGTGAAAGTATCAAAGCCTCAGTCCACAGAGAAATGCACACAGCCTGTATTCAGAAACTGAGCCTTAAAACCAGCCGTCAGGACTTCTGGAACTTTGTGATGTCACAACAAAGCAGTCACCAAGCCCCGCCCACCTGGACCCACCATCCAACACTTGCAGGATTTGGTTTCTCTGAGTGTTTTTCCCTGAAATCTACTATATTTTTATTGGATCACTCAGAAAACAGTCAGCCAATCAGAAGAGAGGCTCAGAGCCTCCTCTCTTCTGATTGGCTCACTGACCTGTTGTTACTAGAGCTCCAGAGAGAAGCCTGAGAGAGGAGATGTAAAACTACACTGAGATGGTTTTTGGTTCTTAAAACCACAAAAATATCTTCTTATGGATCAAACACTTCAAATAAAAAACAGAAGAAGAAGAAAATACGGAGCTTTAAGAGAACCTCTGTCCAACTCTAGTGAACATGCAAAGAATAAAGTTTTAAGATATTTAGATGTTGAAGAAACCACAAACAGAACTGACATGATAATAATCCTTGTAAAGATACTGAGTGATATTGGAAATTTAGCCGAAGATAAATATTTAACAAAGTAATTTAAAAAAAAAAAAAAAGGATAAAATAAATGGCTGCTGTGGCTCCTGAGGGCCTGAAGTAACAACTCAAACTGTGACGAATCATCTGTTTACACTGACGTTGACACAGTTCACCTGAAAGGTCTGTCATGACAGTGGGGGGTAAAGCGTTTGGGATTAATCCACCGCAACAGATGGCCGCAGACAGCAGCGGGAAGCAGGATTCTTTATCACCGGGATCCCTCCACACGTTTCCACATACAGCCTGTGAGGAGGCCTCAGCTCTGATCTCTGAAGGTGCCTCCACTTTCTCAACCTTTATAGTTTCTATTGTCCTGAAGACTTCCAGACTTCCTGAGATTTCAGAGGCACTTTAAGAAGTTTTTTTTTATCTCCTATTGTGCCACATTAAAACTAAAAGTAATCACATGGTTAATGACTTAAAGACATACATTAACATATTTTGTTTTTTAGAGGTTTAAGTTATTGTAAGTTGTGCACAGCCAAATTCATTGGTTAAGTTTTATCTTCAGATGGACAAAGTGAAGCTGATTTCATGTTTTAAGGCCATTATTTATTACATTTAATCATTTATTATATTGTATTTGAGTTTTAAATGTTTCTTATTACCTCTTATCTATTTTATTATTGTTGTTTATCTATCTTACTGTTTTTAATCTATTTTTATCCATTGTATTTTCATTATCAGGCCACATTTTTAGTTTTACTGTTTATATTCAAACTTATTATTATCATAATAATAATAATAGTAATAATAAATAAATCATCTTATTTATTATCAACTATTATTAAATTTATTACTAATGAGCTGCTGGACACAGGGATTTCCCCTAGGGCATAAATAAAGTATCTATTTATTTATCTATTATATATAAAATGAAAACATTCATATTTCATGCTGTAAATCAGACACTCTTTTATAAAATGGCTCCTACAGTTTAATACTCACATGTTTACAGCTTAGTGATGTTACCTGTTAAGATTAGTTTGTTTTCATGTTAAGAGTATTTATTCATATCCTCATATCACTGTAGAAACGCCATACGGACCCCTGGGTGTCATCTCTCCTGTCTCACCTCTGACTTGCACACTTCGTCTCGGCCCTGACGCTCCGCTGCTGACGCTGCCCCGGACAGGTGGTCGGTTCCCGGCTTCTCGGGTTGACAGCTCCATGTTTCACAGAGCTGGTCGGTTTGGGAGCCACAGATGTAGACCTGGCTCTCCTCCTCTCACAGGTCGTTTTGGAGGCTGTGGTGGAGGTAGCGGGAGCGGTACCGGTGGTGGTGGTGGTGGTGGTGGTGGCCCGCTCACACCTGTCCCGCTGCGGACACCTCGGGCAGCTCGACGCGCGGCTTTTACGCACAGCGGGCGCTTTGAGTTCACTCTCTGCTCCGGTCACCGCCTTCACCTTCGCCGGTTTGCTTTTCTCCACGGTTTTTCCTGTCGCCTCCACTGGTTGGGGCTTTAAAACCTTTGTTGCTGGCATTTTTATTTCAAGGAAACGCTCCTGTCTCCGGCCTCCGTGTGTGGAAGAGACGCGCCATTTTCTTCCGGTGTTCACCTCTATTGAAACATAAAAATATAAAATCTCAACTTTTCTTTTCTGGAGAGTCGGTTGCTATGGAGCTTTCATCTTAGCAACGCCGGAGTCAAGTCTAACAGACTAGGGTAACGCGTCCGGCTCAGACTTTCAAAATAAAAGCCTATGTAAAGTGAAACAATTCCAAAAGAAAAAAAAGAAAAATGTTTACAGACTACTAATTTTAACAAAAAAAGAAAATCCTGGATATTATTAGTAATATTATTCATATATAGCAATCCGAATCCAGTTTCACAAGAGATTGGCAGCATGAAATGTGTATCTGCATACAGTAACACTTCACATAGAGCAAAGCTGCACCTTCCAGGACTGTAATGCAGAGTCAAAAGTCAGCAAGAACAGCATACTCACAGTACAGTGCATGCCAAATGTATGCGAAAAAAATTCAATAAAAGATATAAAGCAAAATTCCTCTATGTGCAAGAAAAGTTATTAAATCCTAAAAAAAAATAAACCAGTGGACGATGTTGCTGCTCGCTTCATGTGGCCTCCATATCCCAAAATGTAAAGCACAATAGTGCAAAATGGTGGTTTACATTTTTTAAACAATATTTCAATTCACTCATTCATGTTTATTCATGCAATTATACAATCAGCCAATCATGTCGCAGCAGGTAAATGCATAACATCCTGCAGATAACGCGTCAGGAGCAGTTCTGCATTTTATTTTGAAGGCAGAGCCCCCTGGTTTCCGGTGTGTTCCCGCCTGTGTGTGTACGGTTTTGCAGCTGCAGATTAAAACCAGTGACGCAGCAGAGTATTTGTTGTCAGTAGGTGGAGGTGCACGAAGTCCAGTCTGCAGGTCTGTCCAATGACAGACGCTCATCCGATTACTGACACACGACTCTGCGCTGGTCACATGACCACGTGCTGTCAGATTATAGGGCACTTTTCAAAGATGTTCAGTGTTTTTAAAGGAGTAAGAAACATCCGAAGAAAACACATAATGACAAGGATACAGCATTTATTTAAAAAAAAATGTAATGTGATAATAAGAAAAATTAAATTAAAATGTCAATTAGAGATAGCCTATAGTTTAAGTTAGTTGAAGAAGAAATTTTAAATTTTAGGTTAAGACTGTTGTGTATATTTCATGGTGACTACAGTCCTCCACTCACATTTAAGGGATATTATTGGCTAATAAACAGGAAGTCATGCTATAAAAAGGTCAAACCTCTGACTTTAAATAAACAGGATATATGATGATATGTTAGTGTTTAGTGTGAGTCCAACCAGTGGTAGAAACATTTACTTTAGTACAGATTTGTCCACTTTGTAAGATACAATGCATTTTCATATATATATATTAAATATATATAAAAGTTAAAACTAGCTCCACCTTGGCAACTACAACTTTAAAATGCTGCTCACGTTAGAATAATATTCAATTAATTCATGATGCAGTAATATAATACTGACAGGGACTGTTATACTGCATAAGGTGTATTTTTACTTCTGATACTTAAAGTATATTTTGCTGATAAGACTTTGAATTCAGGACTTTTACATAGTGGTACTTCTACTTAAGAAAGGAATCTGAATTCTTACCTAATATCCAAATTAGACATTTTAATTTTTATTTTAGTTCTTTACATTTTATGAACACACTAAGTATATTAGATAGATAGATAGATAGATAGATAGATAGATAGATAGATAGATAGATAGATAGATAGATAGATAGATAGATAGATAATTAGGAGTCATCCATGCAATAATATAAATGCGTATTAGTAATAATATGATGGCATATTGCCTGATGGCAGTGGGAACAAAGGACCTCCTGAACAATCTCAATCTCATTTCAATGACACTGCCTGATTAAATAAAAAATAACGAAATAAAATCAGGTGTTTACACTTTAGTACATCAGTTATAATAATATACACTCTGCACTCTGAGAGCTTTCATTTTTGATATGTCCAAGAGCAGAATGATGGAGCCATTTCTCCGTGGTTATTGTTATTTTTACTTGAGTGAATGGAGTGAACACTCGGTCCACCATTGCTCAGCGGTCACACAGTAACAGTGTGTCGCTCCATCACTGTATGACTGCACAGCGTGCACGCTGCAGCCTGGTTGTTTGTCAGTCTTCGCGGTCCTCCTGAGCTCTGAGTGGTGCTGTCTCGCCTCTGTCGCCCTGTGAGATCTGCCTTCCATTGCACTCCTCCACCAGCGGACTGAGCAGGCCCCTCGCAGCCGCTACACGGTGGCCCCCGAGCCGGGCTGATTCCCACCACAGACCCGGCAGGTGTGACGGTGGTGGTACACCGGAGAACGGCGGGCAACATATCCCCCCCTCTGGATGTTGGATTTACGGACTGATCCGCGGGAAGAAAAAAAAAAGAAAAGCAAAAGCCCGGGCTGTGATGAAACCCTAAACAAAGTGCGACACACACACAAGCCCGTGCACATCATAAACGGGCCTGTCTTGCTTTGCAACTTTGCGCGTGTGCCCCTCTGCAGGGGCTAACGGCCGATCATCATAGGTGAGGCTGGTGAAATTATTGTCTGGGGGAGGGTGACGCGCACTTCACAGCGGCCCCTGCGCTGTCAGACGAGGAAGTGAGGATTCAATACACGCCCATTTCAGCCTGTGTCGACCCTGCTGAAAAAGCCCCGACCCGTTTATCTGATAACACGGCAGCGGACTTTATAAACATGCGCTCACTTTCGGAAGGACGACACCGGGAATAACCTGCAGGACGACGGCCGATTTCAGAGGTAGGTGGCCGGGGAGCTTTACGCATAACGTGGTCATGACAATTCCCCAAAATGTTATTATCGTGAGACTTCTCCGCTGTGGAGGCCTGTCTCCATCTTTTTTTTTTTTTTTTTTTAATAGTCACATGCATGATCTCTGGCCTGACTGTGTGCACCGTGACTCGTTACTATCGCCGTGATCGTCTGAGGGAGAGTACAGTGAGGCGGGCACGTTGAGTGAACAGGCTGCGGGCCAGATGTCAGCATCTGCCCGCTGCGCGTGGAGTGGCACCTGCCTGCGCGGTGATGGTGCGTGGATTCAGCTGAGTTCAGGCTGCAGACTGAGCACACCGAGACCCCCCCCCCCCAACACGCCACCGTACAAAACCGCTCGATGGTGTCCACCCACCTCCACATGTCTGCAGCCTAACTGCTCAGATAACTTGGAGTGGGGTTCACCCTGGAGTGACATTAGGCTACTCCTCCTTCTCCACTGATTAAGACTGTTCAAACTCCATGCGCTGATTCTACACCTGAAACAGCTGGTCTATTAATCGATTATCAGAAGATTATTGATTAATCATTGAAGGAATTTGACTGAAGTGACTGAAATTCACTGATTCCAGCTCATTTTTTCCACCTTTACATATTTAAAGGTGTCACTGTGGAGCCTGAGAACATGTGTCACTACCTGCAGTCATTTTATAGACAGAAATATTTATAAATTAATCAATAAACTGATCAGATTGACTCATCAATAATGAAAATAATGATTAGTTGCATCCTTTAACAGTCCTACATTTTAGTTTTTGATCCATAAGATGTATTTGTGTTTTTAAGAACCAAAAACCATCTCAATGTAGTTTTACGTCTCTTCTCTCAGTCTCATTGATGAGCCAATCAGAAGAGAGGCTCTGAGCCTCTCTTCTGATTGGCTGACTGTTTTCTGAGTGATCCAACAAAAATATATCAGATTTCAGGTAAAAACACTCCGAAAACTGAATCCTGCGAGGTTTGGATGGTGGGTCCAGGTGGACAGGGCTTGGTGACTGCTTTGTTGTGACATCACAAAGTTACAGGAAGTCTTGATGGCTCGTTTTAAGGCTCAGTTTCTGAATACAGGCTGTGTGCATTTCTCTGTGGACTGAGGCTTTGATACTTTCACACTTTCACACACCTGCTTTATAATCAAACTACACATGGACAGAGACCTTTAGACTGGATGGACCTTTAAGTGCTACAGTATGTTTTGCATTAAAATCACTGATCTGAAAGCAAAACTATTTATGTGTCACTGATTAATTCCCAGATAATATAGTGCACCATAGCACTCCATGTAAGAGTATTATAAATATGTCATAATGATATTAGAACTATATTAAAAATACATTTAAATCACTTTAAATAAACAGAATAGATGTGGTGATCCATCATTTATATTAGTTCAAAAAGAAGCTGAAGATTCGATCAGCGTTGCCTCTCTGTGGTGACCACGCTCGGTTTCACACTGGGAGATTTCCTGCTGGTGAAGCTCTGAAGATGCTACAGCAGAAAGCTCTCGCGGTCGGGAATGGTTCATGCATCTTGAAGGACTGGAAATCTGTTGGTTCACGTACCTTTAAACTGTCGACTTTTACAGAGTAACTTCCTCTTAATTGTAAAGGTCGACAGGATCTGGGAAACTTTTGAAACGACCTGGACAAAGATATGGACTCTGAAGCATAAGCAGGGCTGTGAAAGTACACCGACTTTCCTGCATCTTATTTTAGTCTTTAATAAATTGGAGAACGTGAACGCTGTTAGTTTGTTTTCTTTGTGGGTTTGAAGAGTGAGAATCTAGTGTTTGATCACTGGATGTAGATACAAAATTTAGTCAAATAATCAAACTAACTTCTTCAGATTACTGTGGTGAGGCCGCAACGACTACAATAAATAATTATTTTCATTATCCGTTGATGTTTTTCTTGATTAATCGATCAAATAAAAGTCAAAAATAATCAAAGTCTAACTTGAGTTCAGATGACGTGAGGAGATAAAAAGCTTTCTAATGTCGTTTTAAACTCAGTTACACAACCACACTCGCACTGTAACTGCCTGCAGGATGATTCTTCTTTTGTCTTGACATCGTTGGGTCAGATCAAACCGCTGCCATGGCTCTAATCCAAAACACACGGCTGAAGTTGATAGTGGCGGTGTCGTGTGTCAGTCAGTTTGCAGAGTGAAATTTCAGCAGTCAGTGTTGTGGTCTGAAACTCTCACTTCAGCATCAGTGACGGGCATTTGTGATCGGTGGAAGGGATGAAGGGCAGCTGTCAGGTTATCACGTCCTCAAAACGAACCAGCGATTGTCTGAACATATTCACTACATCAGTCTCAGAAAACTAATATTTTATATTCTGGGTCTAGTTTTCATCCTTGAGTGTGGATCGCCTTTCAGCTTAGTCAGACATGATATTTGTTTTAGGATTTTTTTTTAGGTTTTGGTCTCGTCATTGTTCCTTGTGGTTGGAGGAAAACAAGCTTTAAGGCGTCAGACGAGATTTTAGAAACACTCCAGTCATGAGTCAGAGTCCCTCAAATCTACCCAAACAGACAGAGGCTAAAATGTTTTTTTGATTTTTCATCATTAGCTGTTCAATTATTGTCTTTAAGTTTTATTTAATTAGAGCAAACACTTTATTTTACAGGTCTGTAGCTTCCACTTTATTTCCAGCTAATCTCCTGGAAAGAACCATATGATTTTGGTGCTAATTACAGGTAAATTAAAGAGTGATCAGCTGGTACACCTCCAGTTATTTCTAAATGCTAAGCTAACGCTACCCTGAGACTTTTATTCAGAGGACAGCAGGTGAGCTCCACATGCAAAACAGTTTCCAATGATAAAATAAATGAGGGACTGGGATTTAAATGGAGCCGTTTCTTCCTTGGAAATTCACTGGAAGTCAATAATAAACTCAACACGACTAACTGAACCCACTAAGATAACAGCCTCAGAACTTTGCCTCTGTAATTTGAGCCAAACTACGCAACATTACCAAGAACTCCTCGGACAGTAAACATCTGCTTATGAATTAAACATAACTCAAAATAACTTCAACCTTTCTTCAATTTTACACCAGATTACATCGTTCTTTCCAGGAAACGTTTTAGGAAATCAGTCGAACACCAGAAGGCCACTCAGGGAGAACAACATGCACCAGACTTCCGAGAAAGAACTTTAAATTCAAAGTAAATGATCCGGATCTGGTTCAAAATTCAATGTGTTCATCTCAGACCGACATCCCATCCCTCCACCAAGTTCGGTGCAAATCGTTTCAGTAGTTTTTGTGTAAACTTGCTGACAAACGAACAGACACGGGGGAAAACAAGCTCCTTGGTGGAGACGATAACAGATCCATCAGATAAAGTGTTATTGTTTTATTGACCATTAAATTAAGTGTTGTCTAATACACACCTGGTAGACAGGTGTGGAGAGAGGTGACATCATATGAAAGGAAAGTTTTAATTTCAGCACACAGTCAGTCTGAGTTTATTACAGATGCAGCATTTAAATTATTGCAAATGTTGCATCGATGATTCCTGATTCTTATCTATCAATCTATCTATCTATCAATCAATCAGTGTGCTACAGTGTTGAAGGATGGACAGGGAGCTGGTGCGTCAGACCCCATCAGACCACGGAGAGTCCACCAATGGAACCAGCCCTCAGACCTCCGCCACCACACCCGACTCCTCCACCCCGACCACCCCCACCCCTCCTCGGCTCACCCCCAACCCCATGCTGCTGGACTCCCCTGCGCCCACGCTAACCCCCACCACCTCCTCCCCTCCTCCCCCTCTCACCCCTGCTCCCTCCGTGTCTGCGACCCACGGCCCAAAGGTGGCGGCGGCGGCGGCGGCAGCAGCATCTCCCCACATCCTCGTCCCCGCTCCCCCTAAACTCACCTCCACTGCGACCCCCGCCCTCCGCACGTACTCTCGCCCGATCCTTCCCTCCCCGACCAGCGTCTCCAAAACATCTCCCGCCACACAAACCTCCCCCTCCTCCTCCTCCTCTTCCCTTGCCATAGCCAGCACAGCCTCCCCCCTCGTCTCTTCTTCTTCTTCTTCTTCTGCAATGCACAGCAACACCACCATGTCCACCAAGACCTCCACCAGCCTGACCAACGGGAACACAAGGCCTGTATCCACGCCGACCTCCACACCAATCACGCCCTTTCACACACCAGCCAGTCCACCTGGCAGACAGGTAACAGAAGCGCACGCACGCACACAAGCACACACACACACACACACACACACACACACACACTCTGAATTTCTACAGAACACACACACATTTCCACATGACCCAAAGACACCACATCTCACTGTAAAGGAATAGTTTTACCTTTTGGAAATACACCTTCTCTCCGGTTAGTAAATACAAAGTTATGGCCAGTTAGCTTAGCTTAGCACTAAGACAGCAAAAAGGAGGCAACAATGGCCGCCAACCGGCACCGACATGTACATACTGGTAGGTGGATTCAGTCACTCTCCAACAGAGCCAGGTTGCCCCCCGCCCGTTTCCAGTCTTTATGCTAAGCAAAGCTAACCAGCTGCTAGCTCCGGCTCATCTAATGCTTCAAAAACACTGTAAAAGAGCAAAAGATGGTTTGTTTAATAAGCTGGTTCAGTCTTACATAATGAACGGAATAGAGGTTGTTATGTCAAGTGTATTATGGGAAATGTAGTTCCATTATATCTCTATCTTCAGCTGTTTCACTTTGTATATTTCTGGTTGAATAACTCTGTAAAATCCTGTGGGAAGACAAAGAGCAACTTTACACCACGACTTCCTCGTTTTATTTTTGCTGAATGAAGTAAGAATTTCGGCTCCGTTTGACTCCAGTTTGTGAGTTGCTTCAGTTTTTGCTGTTGAAGGGAACGTTTCCTCAAAACGTCGGTTTGAGTTGATGCCTGATTTCGCAGCTGCTACAGCGTGAGTGCAGGTGTGACGTGCTGTTTTAACGGCGTGGTTCATGAACGCAATGCAGCTAGAAGACGTGTTGTCTTTAGAGGAAGGGATGCAGCATCACAGACAGAGTTTACAGACTCTCAGCACCCACACAGAAATGTAATATAT
Source organism: Seriola dumerili (assembly GCF_002260705.1). Taxonomy (NCBI): domain Eukaryota; kingdom Metazoa; phylum Chordata; class Actinopteri; order Carangiformes; family Carangidae; genus Seriola; species Seriola dumerili. The sequence goes on from NW_019175553.1 coordinate 338,865, forward strand.
GACAAATATGTCCCTTTATCAAGTGATGTTGCCATATATGTCACTTATAAGTGGATTTATTATCACATATATACATCATGTGGATATATGAAGATACAGTTTATAACATATGAAATGCCCATAGTAAAATCTGTATATGTACATAAATTAAAAATATCTATGTGATGATTTTTTTTACATAGAATACATGTTTTCTATGTAATAATTATGTGTAAAGATTAATTTATTTATGCAAGATTATTAAAACAACATACATGTTAAAAAATGTGTATGTTTATCTTATTAATTCCTCATTAGTTTTAAACATGTCTAACTTAAAGTGGTGTCAGAACCTACTGTTTATAATATCAACATATACTGTGAGGCTTTGGTGTTGATATATATTTATGTAACATCTGTCTACAATATAAGCATACATACATAAATGTATATATTTGTATAGAGTACATATAAATGTCAATATATAAACCTGTTCCAATTTCTAATAAATTATAAATATATGGAAATTCAAAATATTACATTTGTGTATGGGACATGTTGCTCATAGAATAAACATTAAAAACAACTGCACTACATTTAGATGAACTGGTCCCAGAGCGCTGGTGTTGTGTCTACTGGTTCACCGTCATGGACTTACTGGGACACTGACCCCTCGTTAACGGTCTGTCGTGAACCAACAGCATCATCCAGACGAGAGAAAGTCTGAGCTGATAAAAAAAAAATGTTGATGCACTCAGGCGAGTCGCCTTCAGTTATTACTGTGTGCTCAAAGCAATATTAAGGAGCAGCAGTAAGTGGTGCAGGGAGCGCTCTGCAGACTTTTTATTGCCCTGGGTTTTTGCAGCTTGAGAGGGAAGAACCTGCAGACGTGACTCAGGGCTGTAAAAATGTACTAACGAGGAAATATTTCTACTCATAACTAATATTTAATAATAATTAAGCTGTGAATCATGGTGCTTTTTGTTGGAAAGATGCAAATACAACATCATCTCAAAGAAAACATCGCAAACTAAAGTACAATACTTGGATTAGATTTGTTTATCTTACTTTCTTGTGTCTCCCCCCTTTCTGAAATCAAATCTACGCCCTAACTACAGACTATAACCAGACTGTGCCTCCTGTATATTGTACATACTGTTATAGGAGGTAGTCTGGAGGTCTTCAATCATACAGGTTAGTGCAGTTCAAAGTGCTTCACAGATGAAGGACAAATCAAATCCAGTAAGAAAGCTGAGAATGAGACACAATAACATAGATTTAAAAAGCTAAAATAGCATCTTGTTGAAAAGCATTCTGGGATAAGAAACTGAATGAGGAAGAGTTTGTTCAGGATAAACGCCTTCGTATATGAACTTATTTTCGTTTTATCCCACACTCTCTCTCTCTGGATTTAAATCACAATTAAGCCAATGTTAGACTGTATTTTATTTATATTTATTATAAATGTTTGTATTTAACATTTTACGTCTGAGAACTTCAGTTTTAGTTTGAAAACTAGTCTCCAGAAATCTCAGACCAGTGTTGTGTGGCTCTAAACCTTAATCCTCTTGACCTCTGACCTTTCAAAGCACGGACAAACAGATCACCGCTCACCACTACGCCTGAACACATAACACGTCTAATTTTAAAAAGGAGCGCTGAACACACTCGTCCCAGGTCTTACATATAAATGATCGACATGATGACATGGAAGATAAACTGCGTAGGTGATGTGTACCTGCAGGCTGAGTGTGTGTCTGTCTCGGTCAGTGTGTGTGTGTGTGGTGTGTGTGGTGTGTGTGTGTGTGTGTGGTGTGTGTGTGTGTGGAGGGGGTTACAGTTTCCTCTCTGTTTGCTTTCATCTGATGTTTCACATCCTCAGTCTCAGGTCACACGTCTCTGTCTGTTTGCTTCGTGAAAATAAAACTAAAGCTGAACTGTGAGACAGACACGCGCGCGCGCGCGCACACACACACACACACACACACACACGTGCTACTACATCTACTTCACAACCAGGCGCCCATTATGTAAAGAGAGATGTTTAAAGGTGTTGAAGACTGAATCTTATATTTTTCATCACTTTATCAACTTTTTTTTAATGTAATTAAAAAGGAATTCTTCACTAATAATCTGATGTTTTGAGAATCAAATGATCAAATATTCACTCAGATTTGAGCTTGGACTCACAGCAGCAACAATGGATGCCAGAAATCTGTTTAAACCCGCCCTGCAGCGTAACCCACCTCTCCGTCGTTCATCCTAACTGCCGCTCTGCTCATAATTTGCTAATCATCATCCTTCTTCAGTCGAGGCGTCTGAGCTTCGAGGAGCGTGGAGGACATGTACTGAACAGACGGATCAGTGATGGAGAAGTGGATTATGCTGCAGGAGAAGTTTAAAGATGTTTCAATTCATTTATTTATTTATTTGCTCTGACTCTGGATGATCCACTGTAACTGATGTGACTCCATCTGACTGCAGCTGCCGTCCTCCATGAGGCAGCAAACTCTCAATCCTTCGACCAACAAAATATTGATTTTACAGCGAGTATTCCTTCAAACAAGCCAATCTGAGCTGATTAAAAACCACTGCACCATCTATATATTCACTAAACCTTTTAGTGCCTTTCATCAAGAACAACAGGAAGTTCAGTTTAAGGACGTCATCTGTAGTTTGACTTTGACATTATTAAATATCAAGAGATGGAAAATATGATGATAAACTGTTTTAAAGTGCTGCTCTGTACTGAAAAATGGAGATTCAACGTTTTTGGGTTTAGATGAACGATTACAGAAATTGGTTGTGATATATTATGTCATGTATTTATGGTCTTTTAATTAAGTGTATGTTTCCATTGGGAGTAAATATTAGGGCTGCACAACTAATCCAAATTGCAATATCCAAATTGCAGGAGCTGCATTTCTTTTTTTGATAAAGGTAAAATGTGTTACAACATTGTTGTGCATTGTTAGCACCATAAGCGTTTGTGATGCTACAGAGACAACAAACCATATTCTCCAGACACAAAGGAACAGGTTTGTTTGGTACAAGACCAAGAAAAATCACAACATCTTTATTATTTAATGCAAAAACTACAATTCCAACTGAAATCTGCCAAAATAATCGCAATATGATTATTTCTTACGTATCGTGCAGCTCTGTTAAATATTGTATTTCATGACGACAGTTCTAAAAGAATCGATTGATGAAGGTAAGGAAGCTGAAAACATGCGGTGAATAAAAGAAAACAGTTGCATTGTGTTTTAATTTGGTTTAAATTCAAAGCTTCTGAGTCCAGTTCGTACCTGGAGTAGATGTAAATATAATTTACCTTGCTTTGCCTGGGTGCAGTCTTAGGTGATGTCAGAGGAGAGGGCGGGGTCAAAGGCGATGCTCTCAGCCAATCAGTTCATCAAGTTCATCACTAAATTAGGAAAACATCCTGTTGTAACTTACAGTTTCTTGTTTCAGCATTATTCAACACACACTCTTTGGATTGTTTACTCTTATTGGTTTCCACCCTTTGTCCAAACACACACACACACACACACACACACAAGGAGATGTAATAAGAAGACGTCATCGCTCTGAAGCTTGTCCCTAATTGCTTCCCTTCCCTTGCCTTTCCTCCCACACCCTCCTCCCCCCTTTGTTCCAGGTATCACAGGCTCATCCTGTGGGCACACCTGGTCTAGTGCGAGCCAATCAGAACCCCTCTCCTGTCAGGCAGAGGGTATCCCAGCAGACATTGCTCCTAGGGAAAGGTCTCAAAGGGTCTGGCCAAGACCAGGTGCTGCTTAGAGCTCAGATGGTAACCCCCCACACACACAGACACACACACACAGACACACACACACACACAGACACACACTTACATAGATTTCTACATGTAATCTGGCTGCCCGCATCAGAAAAGATGACCAGTATTAAAATCAGGCAGCAGCGGGTAATGGGGGTGGGGGGTGGTCGGTGAGGGGGGCCAGGAGTTTCATGATACATTCAGGTTATGTAGGAAATACAAACGCTATGAGCTTTCATATAAAAACATATAATAAAACAGACGTTACGACTCACTCGCACTCATTCACCTTCACTGCTCAACTATGATCAGACTCTGTGCTTTAATCCCTGCTCTCCTCTGTTTGTTTCCTCTCTTCCTTCTTTCCTTCCTGCAGCTGATTCTTACATCTGCTATGCGACCTGCCCCATCCTCCTCCTCCTCCTCCTCTTCCTCCTCTTCCTCCTCCTCTTGCCTGTCCTCTAACCCTGCTTCCGCTCAGGTGAGCAGCCGAGCGAATACGACTTTTCGTGTGTGATTTATGACTTTCTGTTTTCAGATATGCTGTTTATAATTATAAAGTGGCAGATTTACCACTAAATGAAAGTAATTAGTCATTTTCCAAACAAACAGCTTCTAGATTATCACAGCGAACATCCAGTCTGTTCATTTTTTGCTAGTGATAAAGTTAAATTAAAGATTGACGGGCAGGAAAGCTGTGTTATTTCTGGAGCTGAAACTGACTCCTGTTGATTATTATGGATTGTTTCATCTAAAAAATATAGTAAAATAAAAAAAATAAAAAAACATATAAAAAAATATATAAAATAGTGAAAATTATTTTCATTTTATCTGCTCATATGTCTAAAACCCACAGAGATTCAGTTTATTATTATATAAGAAAAGCAGAAAATATTGAAGAGGCTGGAATGAGAGGGGGGATGGGATGCTAAGCTGTGATTGGACAGTCACTCTTTGGGGGAGGGGTTAAGCGCCCACCTTGAGTCAAAGCAGAAGTGGACAGTTGTGTTTGAGATCTAACTGAACATGTTTCTCTCCGTCTCCAGCTCCAGAGTCTCACCCTGAGGCCTCCTCCCCCCGGGGCCCTCACCATCCCCCCCTCCCTGCGTCTCAAGCCCCCGTGCTCGGCCCCGCCTCCCCTCTCTCGCCCCCACGCCCCGCTCTTCCCACCTCTCAGGCCGCGGCCGCAGCCCAGCACCACGGCAACGGAGAGCCCGACCACGCCCAGCCGCCACCTCTCCGTCCCACCTCCAAGTAAGTCCCCGAAGGAAAACTAAAACACAGGGTGTGATCACGGTGGAGGGCGGTGCGTTCAATGTGTCCAAGGAACAACCAGTTTCATTTGTCTTTTATTTGACTGAGATCTAAATACAGGCAGGGAAGGGTGCAGGTTCAGATTCAGAAGTTTATGATGAGTGTCACTGTGGTGTTTTAAACTGTAACTGTAAACTCATAAACACTGATTAAATCAGTGCTGGGATCAAAACACAGATGTTTTATGAGGAAGGAAACGCCCTTGACACATTTGTTAAAGCCCAACGATGCACAAAACCCCACGAGGCGTCTTTAAAAAAAGCCGCCTGTAGAACACCTTCCCCTCCTTTCTAAAGTGAAAACTACACATTTATAGAAAGTTAAAGAAAGAAATATTTTTTTAGGTTCCTGGAAAACTAAACAATGAAAGAAACAAAGTGGTTTAGCAGGTAACCTGATCCACTAATTTGCATATATTCACCAGTTATTCCTCAGGAAATGTTGTGTGTTTATCAGTTTGTGCAGCAATGATCTATAATGTTGTTCAGTCAAAAAAAAAAACAGAACAAGGGAAGAACAGGATCTGCAGGTAAACATGTTTTCATTCTCATGTTTTTTTTATGCTTTCAAGCCGACGACAGCCATATTGTTTTTGGGTCGTCCGTCCGTACGTCCCATTCTCAGACACGATATCTCAGTAACGCCTTGACAGAACTTCTTTAAATTTGGGTCAAACATTCACTAGGACTTAAGGGCGAACTGATTCTATTTTGGTGGTCAAAGGTTTTCGCCTAGTGAACGCAATATCTCAAGAACTCTGCAAGTGAACTCCTTCAAATTTGCCACAAACGTTCAGCTGGACTTAAATCTGTAACCTGAAACTAGTCTGAGGGAGGGGCGGAGGGAGTGTGAGTCCAAAAACTCATATATGACATGCAACACATATTTAGTCCGGGGGAAAATATTTAGTTAGTTTAAAACTGTTGAAGGGACTTAAGAAGATATTTAAAAGGAAAACTGTTCGGCTGCATCTGAATTCACTCACTCTCTCAGTCAGTCTCTGGGAAGCAGCAGCTGGTTTCTGATCACACACCTGTAGCTCACCTGTGTTCCTTCCTTCTCCTTCCTGCAGCTCTCTACTCTCCGGTCCGAGCCGTCCCCCTGAGGCCCAGACTTCACTCTCCGAACGGCCACAGAGCGGCGTCGCCCCGACAAACCTCAACCCTCCAACCGATCGCTGCTGCTCCCTCCGGTCAGGCCTCGCCCATCAGCAGGCCGCTGGCGGGACTGAAGAGCTGTCCGTTATCTCAAACTATGCTGGGTTCCAGCCAATCGCAGCACGGCTCGTTATCCATCACCAACCCCATGTCTGCTTCTTCCCACTTTGAGCGCTCGCCGTCTGCAGCGAGGCAGCTGCAAATCATCGCCCTCTCTTCGGGGCGCCAGCCTCAACCCGGAACGTACACCCATGCCGCGGTGCAGTCGCCGCCTCCAGTTGCAGAGCCGCCTGATCTCTCCAGCCAATCAAAGAGGACTTTGAGCAGTGAAGACGTGCTTCCTCTTCCTCTAAACCCCTCGATGCCAAAAACAACCTCTCCTCTGCCCTCACCTCCATCGCTCCTGAGTCCGGCCTCTCCTCCGAGTCAGGCCGGACCTCAATCACAAACTCTGGTCCACAAAGGAGAGGCGAAGGAGAGCGAGGAGCAGAGGGAGAGAGGACGAGGGGTGAGACAAGGAGTCAGAGATGAGGGGAGCGTGGGTAAAGACCTGAGGGTGGAGAGGGACGACCAAAGAGAGAAAGTGAAGGAGGAGAAACAGAGGCTGACGACAGAGAAGGAGATCAGTCAGAAAGAGCGGGAAGCTGAGGGAAGCAGAGAGGAGGAACAGATGGAAGTGACAGAGGAAGGTCAGAGCGACAGAGAGAGGAGAGACGAAGGTGAGGAGAAGAAGATGGAGGAGGAAGAGGAAGAGGAGGAGGAGGAGGAAGCCGCCATGGACCAGTCTGAGAAGCTGACCAGTCAGGTTCTCCATCAGGACCAGAACACAGATCCCACCCCAACGCCTGACACCGTTAAAGACTCCAGCATGGAATCCAAACCCATCCCGGGTCTTATTCCAGCCTCGGTTCCAGTCCAGACCTCAGCCCCTGTCTCGGCTTCAGTCCCAGCCCCCATCCCAGCACCGGCTCCAGCACCGGCTCCAGCACCGGCTCTTACAAACGAGGTCTCCGTCCAGAGTCAGAGGCTACAAGAGCCTCATCGAGACCTCCAGCCTGTCGGTCAGGAGGACTTCTGTGAGAACATGTCGACCCAGTCCGACAACCAGTCAGGTACCTGCAGCCAGCACATCAGTCTACTAATGACTAAAATATATGGTGAAGAAAAACTAATAAATAACTAATAATGAAAACATATAGAAACAACACTTTTGCCCCTCCCTTTCCGTGAGTAACAATAATAAAAAATTTATAAATAAAATTAATTAATTAAAAAATAAACAAATAAAAAAAATTGAAATAATAATAAAAGAATTTTTAAAAAAAACAAATTGAAAAAAAATAAAAAAATAAAAAATTAGCGTTAAAGGAGTCTCAGACCAAAACATGAACTAGATTTAAGATCATGTTTCTTGCTCAGGCTTCACTGGAACTGACTGGTTGAGCTGATGTTTTCTGTTCTGTGTTGCAGCTCTGTCCAGCCTCTCCTCTCAGTCTCCCCCCTCCTCACCCTTCATCACCCCCTTGGCGGAGAACCCTCCCCCCCTCCTCCCCGCCCAGACCGTCCACCCGACAGATCTCGGCCTGACGCAGCACGAGCCAGAGAAAGTCGAGAAAGCAGCCGAGGAGACGCGGCACCTGGCTGAGACCGAGACTGAGCCCGAGCCCCTCGGCCAATCGGAAGACGAGTCGGAGAGCTTCAGCCAATCGCTGAGCAGCCCCTGGGAGTCGAGGGCGTGGCCCGAGGGACGACAGGTTCTGACCCACCTGGTGGAGGGGTTTGTCATCCAGGAGGGGCTCCAACCGTTTCCTGTACGGACACACACACACACACTTACAAACCGTCACTATAATAATGATGTCACATGTATTTAAGAGCCTTGTCGTTGTGCAGGTGAACCGCTCATCCCTGCTGGTCCCAGAGCAGGTGGCCAAACCACAGGAAGTGAACGGGACCAATGGCAAAGCAGCGCTGCCCGTGACGGACACGATAAAACAAGCCGAGCACTCGACGGACTCCGAAGAAGAGGAGGGAGGAGACACGGACGACCCCGGGACCAGTAAGACTTATGAACCATTAATAGTAATAATGATTTTTACAGTTCTTAAGATTCAAAACTTTCCAATACTTCATAAGAAAAAGAAAATACTCGAGGAGATCCCCAGGTTGGGAACCACAGTCAGGCCGACCAGTTTATAAGCCCTTCACTCTGAAAAACAACCAGAGCTTTTGCACATTAGGTAATAAAAATGTGTCTCTCCGAACTGTGATGTGGAAATGTCCTTAAATGCACCAAGGATTTCAGCTGCATCTCTGTCTATGTGACAATAAAACACAGACAGTAACTGAGAAATTAAAAACAAAAGGTGACAATTTACTTGATAAAATGCACCAAAGCAGAAAGTCACATATTTAAACAGCTTGTTTTGTCTGAACTAAAGATTTTCTATTTAAAAACAGATAAAAGAAGCAAATCTTGAACCAGAAAATACATTTCTTAAATATATAAAGTTATAGGTTGATTCTCATAGATGTACTGAAATGGTTGGAAATCAATCTTTAATGATGGTTTGGTTTGGAAAACGCAGTAATTTAAAGTATAAGTACATTGCGAAAACGTGTTATATTGTGCGTAACAAAGGGTTAAGACATGCAAAACCATCAGTATGTTCATCTGACACTTGAGCTGTAGCTTCCTCTGCGGTGGAGTGGTGACCAAGCTCAACACCACAGTCAATTAGTCAATAATCAATTAATCATTTGAGTTATTTTTAGACGTTTTGGACTCTTGGTCTGACAAAACAAGCAATTTGAAGACATTCACTTGGGCTAAAGATAATTGTAATTTCTGTGTTTTCTGACATTAATCAATGACGCAGATTAATTGACAATGAAAATAATTGTTAGTTGCAGCCATAGTCAACTCTATAAACAAAATTTGGACACTTTGTGCTGCATCTATTTCTCCAAAGTCTAAAAGTCTGGACTTGAAATAGTCTGATCCTCCTTCTTCTAAATATCCAATGCCCTGGATAAACATCTATTCTCATGTATTTAGATTAAATTCTGGCCTGTGCAGCTTTAATTGCTCCTAAATAAAACAGTTGACCGTGAACGTGTTTGTCTCTCTGGCTCACAGGGTCGGGTCACAGGGACCGAACGGTGCTGCACTGCCAGTTCTGTGGGAAGAGAGGCCACGCGCACAACTTCATGCGGTCCAAGCGCTTCTGCTCCACTTCCTGTGCACGAGGGTGAGACCTGATTTTATTGGCTTGAAAAACTAAAGAAAACAGGAGGAAGAGGGCTGCTACGGTGTCATGTGACTGTAGCACAGTGTTTGTAGAAGACACAGTGTGTTATGCGTGTTTATGAGGGTTGCTGTCACGACAGCAGCGCTGGCAGGATGTGGTGGAGATACAACACAGGTGTCAAATACAGATATGAGTGTGAATCAATGCAGCAGAACGAGGAAACATCACCACGTCTTCTTGTCTCTCCCTCTCTCTGTGTCTCTCTGTCAGGTTTAACGTTCGTCTGACGAAGCGACTGCGAGCTCTGAGCGCAGGCAGCCGCTCGGAGAGGCCTCGACCCGCTCTGAACAGGGCAGAGTCGGTGCCTGGGAAACCTCTTTTACTGCGGCTGGTACGGACACTGAACTAACCACAACTTTAAAAACACTGACACTGAATGAAGCTCAGCATACTGAAAGCTGGAGCTCACTTTACATAGTTCACTTCACTCCACTCAACACGCAGCAAAATGTACATTTACATTTACCCCAATTAAGGCTGCAACTAATGATTAATTATTCAGTCTATAAAATGTAAAGAAAAGAAAGAAAAAAAAAAGTAAGGACCTAATCCAAACGGGACCAGACAACACTAAGACCCTGTACAAATAGACCTGAGGGATCTTTTTATATTTCACTCTCATCCCATCTTGCTGGACTCAGGTCTCAGTTGCTGGGAAACCAGGAAGCTACTGATGCCACAGCGATGGCCTCAGATTGATTTGTTTTGTTCGACCAAGAGTCTAGAACTCAGAGATCTTCAGTTTACAGTGATATAAAGCAAAGAAAAGCAGCAAGTTTTCACGTTTGAGAAGCTTAACATTAATAAGATTAATATTTCTCTAATCAAATAATCATATTAGGGATCATTCTAAACCTCAGACAAATCCAAATAGCTTGGCTGATATTATAAATATCATAATTCTAGTAAATCACAGACGTTTATCAGATGATAAACAAACAAAGATGATAAACAAAGAAGCTGCCACAGAAAAGCTAAAGAGGTTTGTTCATCACAGAGCATCGCTATTTTGGCCTTTAATAACCAGATTCAACAGATCCTGAGTAAAGTGGTTTGTTTATATTATGTGTTCATGTAAAAGAAAGTTTATTGAATGTGTTTGTACTCTCAAATATCAGTGTTAACGTCTGAAATCCTACACGAGCTCTACACAACAGAGGATTTAGCATGTTAGCATGCTAACATTCAGCATGCATGCTTATAAGCTAGCAGTATGACGCATGACGCATGTATGTATCGTGCTAACAGAATATTAACCACGTCATGTTTAGCTCAGCATGTTGTCCCGCGTTCTAACATTTTAAAGTGACAACTCCTCCCCTCACTGTTAAACACTCACCTGCTGAAGACGTGAACTTGAGCGTGCCGTTTCCTCCCGAGAACAGAGACGGCGGCCATTTTAGATTCAGTCACTGTGGTTTCTATCAGTGACACGTCGTCGTTTCACGGTGTTAAAGGTGTAAAAAACATCCACAGAAACTTCATAAACTACTCCCGTGTCTCCACTGCCGGCTAAACACACTCTTTCAGTCTCAGTCTGCTCACACAGGTTTCGACTTAACGAGCAGCTGTGACTTCTGGGAAGTGAAGTTTAAAAGGGTTCTGAAGCCTCACAGCTGTTTCTGGTGCAGTTTCTAAAACCAGGAAAACAAATTTGGTGCAAATATGCAAAATATCTTCTAGAGCTACAGCTATTTATATTGGGAATAGTTCATAAAAACTTACAGTTGTTGGATACTTTATAATCTGATGCAGTGTTTTAGATTTAGTATATGTACATTTGGTTACTTCCTGTGTAGTCCCCTACAAGAATGTTATTCCTGGCAGCACAGAGAGGATTTGAATTTTATTCCTGCATGTTGCAAAACAAAAAACACAGACACTACATCTGAACAGTTCGTTTAATCCACAAAATGTTGGTGGAGAGAGCTTGGAGCTAAAATCTTTCCTGTGTCCCTGATAACAAAAGGTGGATTTAGCTACTGAAGCGCCATGACATTTAGAAACTCTTTATCTGGAGTTTTTATTGACGTCACTGTGGGTGGATGAAGCCACAGCTGACCTCTAGTGGCCGTTAGAGGAACTGCATCTTCAACTCAGCCATGGTGCTTTGAGGATTTCTTTCCCTGAGAGCAGGTTTATTCAGTCATGTAAAGTAACTGGGGTACTTTTACTTGAGTATTTTCATAATATACTACTTCTTTTACTTCACATTTCTTTGACTTTTTTTTTTCTTATTTGTTACCTTTCAGATTAAGAGTTTACATAAAAACAAATAGTAATTTTAATATAAAATACAACACATTTTTAAACATTAAACCAATTGTTACTGAATTTTGAATTTTTTAACAAAGAAGCAGTGTGTAGTTGTGTAGTTGCTTAGTTGGGGGCCATTGTTGTGTTTCAGACATGAAGAGATTCTCCCTCTAAATTTTTCAGATTCTGAATTTGTGAATGTTGAAAAAGGAAATTAATTATTGCAAATTTTAATTGAAGTTTTATTCAGAGAAAAAAAAAATCCAGATACGAATTTCAATACAAAAACATTTTACTAAATCAGATCCTCAGGTGTCAAATAAATACAGATGAACTTACCTGTCTTCTAACCTCCAGCCTCGGGATCTGTGGAGTGCTGGTCGGCGTGAGAAGGAGGGAAAGGAGAAGGCGGTGGCAGCAGAGGAGGAGGAGGAAGAGGAGGACATGGAGGGAGGAGGGGAGGAGGAAGATGATGACGGAGGAGAGGAAGATCCTGCTGTTGCCATGACAGCAAGGATGGAGCGCCGGGCGGCTCGGAGAGCACGGAGGGCGTCTGCGCCCGCCATGACCACCTCTACGCCCACCACCACCTTCAAACCCGCCCCCTCGCAGTGGAGTGTGGAGGAAGTAACCGCCTTCATACACACACTGCCAGGTAAATTCATCAATAAGTCTCAGAGTAGACATGAATTTAATTCCTCACATGTGGAGCGTCTCGGTGAAAAGTGTCAGTTTGATTTATACAAACACTCAAGTGCCTTAATAGTCAGCAGATGGGTGGTGGGGGGCGGGGCTCATTCACTGCTTCTCCATCCAATTAAGTGTTTCACAAAACGCTGAAATTAACCGCTGGATGAGGTAACGTGAAAACTCTTAACCACCAGCTGTGAGTCTGACATCACTGAGAAAGTCGAGAGCGAGTCGACAGCGGGTTAGTCGCTGCTCTGTGTTCACACAACAAAATAATCAAACCCGAGATTCACTGAAAATGTGTCGGACAGCAGACAGTTATTTCTGCTCCTGTTAAGCAGCTCTCCTTCACTTTTAGCAAATTCGACCACATGATGATACTAAGGTAAATTACCATGTATATTTAAATATATAAATCAAGGATTTTTTCATACAAATAATGCATCCACAAGCACTTTAAGATAAACTGTTAAAGGTAAAATGCTTTTGGAAACAGAGTGGAGCTGCTGTGACTAAATGCAAAATAATCTCTGATTTCAGCTTCTCAGTTCTTCCAGTTTTTAAACCTTTTAGAAACGAATCAATTAATCAGTAATGAAAATAAACAAATAAACAGTTGCAACCCTAAAGCACAGTGTCATGTAGACTGATTTAAGCGGCCAGGACCAAACCAGGAAAAACAGACCCTGCCCAAGGTGTTCCCCACCTCTCACCCAGAGCATGCTGGGATAGGTTTTAGCCCCATGTGAAAAAAACAGCTTTAACCCTCGTCTTTGTTTTGTTGTCGTGCTCAGGCTGCAGTGACGTGGCAGAAGCTTTCCGGCTGCAGGAGATCGACGGCCAGGCTCTGCTGCTGCTGACCGAGGACCACCTGATGACCAGCATGAACATCAAACTGGGACCGGCTCTCAAGATCTGTGCTCACATCAACGCACTGAAAAACCAATGAAAGAGAGAGAGAGAGACAAAAAAGAAACACCAAGAGCAAAAAGAGAGAGTTTGAGGGGTTTGATGTGGAAGGAAAAACAGGCAATAAAGACATGAGAGAAGACAAAGAGAGTTTGAAAACAAAAGCTTGACACCAAGGATGACAGAACAAAGTCACAAAAAGAGATTCACGGTAATTTATGAGATTATAAATCGAGGTGTGGCCTTAGCAGACGGGAACAGAGGAGGTGTGCAAAAGCATGAAGATACCAGAGTCCAGGAGAAATTTAATCCGTTTTGGGCCCTCTGACTGTAGCAGGAGACCGGGGGGGGTTTTGTAACTTTGTGTATATTTTACATGCCGCTGGAGAGTGTAAATTTGAAGCTATTTCACGAAGGATTTTGAACATTTAATATATAAAATTTGTCTATTTAGTTTTTTTAGAACGTGACGTCAATGACAAATCTATCCAGTAGCTAACATAACCGGTGTGTGTCAAAGAAAAAATAATAATAATACGTAGACTTTGTAAGTGATTAATGAAAGTTTAATGTTTTATATCACTATATTCTGTGGATTAAAAAAAGTCACTATCAGGGTAGAGACTGGTGTCTTTAATCGTCACATTTTTATGGTATCCTGCTTGAAATTATTTAATAAATGAATAATTAATCAAAGAAGTTGTTTTATCTCATTGTTTGAGAGTTGAAGGTGTTTTCAGATGATGTTGATGGAGAATGAACTTCAACCAGCAGGGGGCAACAGTGAGGCAGGTGAGTGATACTTGAGGAAAAATCTGTGTTTTATAACCCAAACTTATTTGAATTCATGTGTAAAAGTTCCTTCCTGAAGCTGTTTGAGATGCAACAATGCCAAATGTTCCAGGTCTGTCTGCAGCTTTTTGTTTTTCTCTCTCAGGCTGTCTCATCTCTCCATATCTGGTTTAGGTTAGGGTCTCACATGCGCTCTGATTGGTTTAAACTTTGGACTGAAGGGTTTGTTTTTCACCACACCCTGCAATAAATCTTATTCTAGGCATTTTCCTGCGCATCAACCGGAGGCACACTGATGGGACACAGCAGGACTGTTTCTTTTCGACTTTTTAAAAAGGATTTATAAATATTTTTTAATCAAAAGAGAAATATCTCTATTCTGTGGGATTTTTTAGAATCATATTACAGTTCACCTTTTTTGTCATTTTTATTAACTAAGCAAAGAAGAAAACTTTTTTTCCCTTCTTCCCTACGTTTAAATACGGAGTGATTTTCTGTTTTTTGGAGCGCGTAAAAACGCACGGCCACTCCACATGGCGCACATGTGCAGGCAGCTTACCGGCAGCGCGGCGAGCTGCGCGGGCTGGGTCGGGGTCATCGTCGCCACCGCCACCAACGACTGGGTCCGGACCTGCGACTACACAGTGACCACCTGCGTCCGCATGGACGAGCTCGGCTCCCGGGGCCTCTGGGCAGAGTGCGTCATCTCCCCGGCTCTTTATCACTGCGTGGCCCTCAACCAGATCCTCACACTGCCCGGTGAGAGAGAGAGAGAGAGAGAGAGAGAGAGAGGTGGTGGATTGATGGATGGATGGATAGATGGATCTTGTAATTACCTCCATGCTATGATTACTGCCTGACAAATCAGTGACTTTAATGTTTAAAAACAATTTAATTTGTCTGAAAAGCACTGGATGCTGTGTGTGTGTGTGTGTGTGTGTGTGTGTGTGTGTGTGTGTGTGTGTGTGTGTGTGTGTGTGTGTGTAATTATACAGTGACAATCAGGAGGGTCGACTTTTTCTCCAGGGTGAACACAGAACAGATCCGTGACCTGAACACCGTCAAATAAATGTAGTGGAGTTGAAAGAACAATATTTGTCTCACTGCTTGTGACTGTGCACCACTGTTTGCTAAAATATAATATATTCAATAATATATTAGTAATATATGACCTTTCATATTGGTAATGAAATGACAAGCCAACACTGACAAAGAAAAGGTGGGCTAGCTAACATTCATTAGCTCAAGGCTAAAGTTAGAAACTAGCTAAAATTAGTTAGCTAAACTGTAACTTAAGGCTAAAGTTAGAAACTAGCTAACATTAGCATTCATCCATAGATACTTGACAATCTAATTCAGAAGCTCTGAAGGTTAGAAAGTAAAGTGTATTAAACAAGCTAGATAGTTAGCTGCCGCTACTTATGTTTACCTATGACGTCTCAATTTGCTTGTGAGATGCAGGGGGGCAGAAACTTTAGGACAGATGGGACAGATCCATTGATTAGACGTTAAGAAATGGTACGGTCCACTTTAGGGGTGTCTGAAATTGTATTATAAAATTCTTCCACACATGAATATGGAAAATATTTTGTAATATTAACAATCACAGTTAAGAAGATTATATAAGTTTTAAATCCCCCCAAACTGTTGTTTTTTTTGTTTTGTTTTTTAAATTTTTTGGGGGGGTCAAACTCCCCCAACCGCCCCCCCCATAATTCGAACCCTGTGTGTGCATTCCTAACTGTACATGTCTATCTGAGAAAGAGCGCCAAAGCCGAGCTGTGTTGAAATCTTTTTTAAATCAAACAGATGCTTCAGTTATAAAATCTCTCTTTCCCTCTCTCTCTCTCTCTCTCTCTCTCTCTCTCTCTCTCTCTCTCTCAGCTTACATCCAGACGTCTCGCGCTCTGATGATATGCGCGTGCCTGCTCGGTCTTCCCGCCATGCTGCTCGTGCTCATGTCGATGCCCTGTGTCCGGCTGCAGAACGACACCTCGGCTGTCAAGCTGCGCCGCGGCCGGGTGGGAGGGGTCCTGTTCATCCTCATGGGTGAGGAGGCCTCTCTCTCACACACACACACACACACACACACACACAGGTCTTTCCCAGCTGTTGAAGGAGGGATGGAAGGAGGGTCAGGGTCTCAGCATCCTGACCGGGTCCATGAGTCAGACTGTTTCCTGTGGGATGATGGGTAGTTCCTGTCAGCAGCCTCAGCAGAGACAGACAGAGAGACACACAGTTCTTCAGACACTAAATACATGTCCACATGTTAATTCTGGTTTGTGTCTCACCACCTTCTCCGTACCTCTTCTGTCCTCATGTCTTTTGTCTTCTGTCTTCTGTCTTCGTGTCTTGTCCAGCCGTGTGCAGCATCATATCGACCGTCTGGTTCCCCATCGGCGTCCACCAGAGCGAGGGTCTGATGTCTTTCGGCTTCTCGCTCTACGCCGGCTGGGTCGGCGCCGCTCTCTGTCTCCTGGGCGGCTCCATGATCTTGTGTTGCCACGGCAACGACATCAGGACCCCGAGCAGAGAGAACAGCTTCTACTACTCCAGACAGCGGGGCACGGCCACGCCGATGGACCCCCCCGCCAACCACGCCAAGAGCGCCATAGTGTAAAACCCGGTTCTCTGGCGCCTCATTTCACAGACTGTGTGATGATGATCAAGCTGTGCATTTTGATTTTTTACATTTAACTGATGCAGCTGCGGGAGTGATTTATTGGGGTTTAGTGCTTTGCTCAAGGGCAGCCAGCCACAGTTATAGATACCTTCACATTTCAGTGGGTGGAGCCTAATGACTCATTGTTATTGCCTCAGAAAACAGAATTTTACCATCAAATATCAGACTGAATTTAGTCACTATTCGCTCTGACTTTATTCCTATTAATGGGATTAAAGAAGAAAACTTAGTCCAGTAGGCAGAAAACTAACATTTTCAATACATTTTTCTCTGCTAAAATAAACATTGCAAAAGTCGTCAATCAAGAGACATGATCGACTAGATGTGCTTTTTTTTTTAATTAATTAGAAAACTAGATCAATATTACACCGGCTTTACACTAAAACAAATTCGATCGCTTGTGGACATCGCACAAAGAAACCTCACTTTTTGCGCCACTTTTTGGTATCATCAGGCAATTACTAGAAATTACCCAGCATGCATTGGACGCCAATGTAATCTCACACAGACGTTGGACTCTAACAACAAAATTTTGGTTGCAAATTAAAATCATGTTGACGTCAAAACCCATCGGCTAATTCGGCTAATTGAGATGTTTGGAGGACGTTGGATTTTGGTTGCTTAGCAACACAATTTAAATTGGTAGTAGTAATCCATTGGTAATAATTAGGATTTTCAAGTGTTCACGTCACCAGACCTAGCCAATACAAGGCATAAGTTTTCCATTCATAATTATGGCTCAGACATTGACTGTGTCGAAAGCCGAGTGAAACTAGTGATTCTTTAACTCCACCCACTCCTGTTTAACTCAACCAATCAGATTGAGCCACTCCTCCTGACAGCTCTGAAAAATATTAGATCTAAAGAGAAAAAGGGTTTTTAAAACCTTTGAAACCAGTTTTTTTTTTGTTCTTAGTTTGAATATCTTGTACTCGAGACTGTAATTATATAATCTAATGATCTGCTTCACTTGATTCAGCAGTTTTCAGCGTGTTACATTACACTCTGCAGACAGGAAGGGAAGTTTTTTTTTGTCTTTTTTGCTCTCTGCCTGTTCAACTGACCATGACCTCAGTTTTCAATGACACATCACTTCCTGTCAGGAGAATGAGAGGAGGTCAGCAACATTAATCTCTCAATCACCTACTTACTCACCCTCACCTAAAATTTTAATGTTCATTATACTTTTATTTTGTTATATTTCCTTTTTTGTCTGACTTATGCAGCTTTTACAGTTATTGGTTTTTACAAAGAACCTTTTAAACTGTTGCTTGTTTGTGGTTAGAGCTTGTGACTTTAATGTTTTTTAATGGTTTGACATGTTTCCAAAAGAAATACGGAGAATTCAAGTTTTATGTTGAACAAAGAATGAGATAACCTGCTCTCATTTAATCCAAATATGTCGTCTCATGTACCAATAACTGTTTATTTTATAATTTTAAACTAATCATATTCACAATATAATCAATATGTATTAACTCGGTATCTGGTTTTTGACTGGTGCTACCATTAATAAAAGTTTAAATTCATTTTTACTGATAAAGAGTCTCAGTCTCACTCAAACACATTTATTCCTGCAAAACGAACAAATACGACGTCCTCTGTTAACTCAACCCTAAACAGAGCAAACGCTCTTTCACTTTAAATACCATTCACCCAAACAAAACAACACAAAAGTAACTTTCAGAAAGTCACTATAAAGACATTCAGGTGCCAACGCACTGGTGTGACTGTAAACAAAGCACACAACCAAAACCAGAGGAACGGCTGAATTATCGTGTGGCGTTCAGAAGTTATCCTGTCTGTCATTGCGACGATCGTGAGGTCTGAACATGGTCTAACTGTCTCAAGGATTTATGGGTAGCCATTAATTCAAGAGTGGTGTTTGGACATTTGGAGGAAGCATTAAATTATCAGTTTACAGAGGGAGGTTTTGTATTGAAACACCACGGCGGGGCTGAAGGTAAGAACCAGGACGCAGCGTAGGAGTTAGTGTCGCTTTGCTGTTGCTGTCAGGTTGTTGGTTGATTGAGGGAGTATGAAGGGAGGTGGGTAAAGACACCTGCAGCTGCTGTGGGCCTCATTCAGTGAAACATGTGACCCTGATTTCCAAACAGGCTTCTGTACAAAATCTTAAAATGACTGAGAGATTAGTGACTTAACATCTCCCGTGAGCAGAATAAATAAGTCTTAGCTCAGTTTTCTGGACCGTCAGGTGACTCAAAATCTCAGTCCTCCTCTTCGCCTGCATCAAAGCCGTGATTGGTCCTTCCTCTGGACCTGCCACCTCTGCTTGTATACTGGCCTCCTGGTCCAGACTGGTATCCATACTGGTCACCACCATCCTCATACTGCTCCCCCTCTCGGACTTCATCCTGGTTCTCCTCTTGGTACTGGTTATGCTGCTGCTGCTGCTGGTATCCCCTCTCCTCCGGGGCAGACCAGCCCTGGTAGGGTCTCTCGTCTTGCTCCTGGGGGTAAAGGTCGTCGTCGGGGGAGAAGGTGTCGTCCAGGTGGTCGTCGTAGCGTTGGTAGGAGCTGGCGTGCGCCTGCTGCTCGCGGGCGTTCAGCTCCAGCGTGCTGTGCCACACTCCGTAACAAGCGTAGATCAGCAGACCTGAGGACGGACAGACGGGATCTGTTATAAAAGCTCCGGCAGGTAGAGATCTGGTATAAAGACACTGACTATGGCCGAAATGTTGCATGTTCAATAAACTTGAAGATTTCAGTGCAAGTGAATTATTTTTACTTTATACCCCAGGTGAGGAGACGTCATGTGATTTCACAGTGTGTTCTGTGCAGGTGTGTTCTGACATGTTCACGTTCATATTACAGAAACTTTCATCAAAGCAGAGTTTGTTGTTTACACCCGGAGATCGTTATTTAGTTTGAAGTTGTGGCTTTTACAGCTTCATCTGTTCTGAAGTCTTGAGTCCTGATAACTCAAACTGCGCAGAAACCAACAGGAAGAACTTCAAGAACAGTCGAGCCGACGCGATGAACTAAAAATAAACCCCGGTGTAACTTCAAAGAGACTGAAACCATGTGTGAAAACAGATGTCTGAGTCTGTAGCAAGTCGAGTGCCAAGTGTATTGATGAGTTCATGTAACATTTGTAAATGACACCTTGAATTTAAAAATCATGAAAACTCATCAGTGAGAAATCACATGCTAAAAGACAAATTAAAAACTTTACAAATTGTATTACAGTTCAAATTGGATCAATTTGATCTCCTTGCACTTATTAAATAGTTGTAATTTGCCAAATGAATAAATGTAATGTAAATGTAATCATTATTACTATATATACAGTATATCTTTACAATTTACTCCTGATAATTATACAACTCAATTTCCAAATTGTAAAGTCAGATTTCCTGAATAATAAACTTATTTTATTATTATATACATTTAATTAAAGGTGGAAAATAAGTCAAAAAGAAATACTTGTTTCTGATTGGCCTGCAGATGTCTGCTGTATATCGATCACCTCAAATAAAGTATAGTTAGTTAGTTAGTTGGTTAATATAATATAGTATAGTGGTCAACAGGTGCTCTGAATCACTGCTGTTCAACCTGCATATTCTAAAGCAGGTAAACAGAGAAAACACTGTTAACTATCACTGGTCAAACTAACTAGTTTAACCATATGAGGACAACTTGTCGTGCATTAATACTTTTATCACAGTGCATTTGAAATGTGTAACTCACCTATGAGGCACCAGATAGTGAACCTGGTCCAGGTGAGCGGAGACAGTTTGAGCATGAGGTAGCTATTGACCAAAATGGCGGCTGCAGGGACAAAAGGCACGCAGGGCGCCATATAGGGCAGGCTCCGCGTGCTCTCTGGCTGTTGTATAATCGTGATTAAAAGCTTTGCCATGGAACCCGCCATCGCTGTGGCCATCAGCCCTGAAAACACCGCCGCGGCCCCTGTCCCCTGCTCAACGCCAAATATGACGGTGGACCACATGAGGAAGGACATGATGAAGAGGAGGAGGGTGCATCGGGTCACTATGCGGCCTGTGGCAGGGGTGGGCCGGGCCGACGCATCGGGCATTCCCAGACGCAGCCGCAAGGTGTAGTAGTGACCTCCCAGAAGCCTTTTCAACAACGGGGCGTGGCCTGTGTGGAAATTAGACTCATCTCCTTCTCCTTCAGTTCCGCCGGCGTGGTAAGACGAAGATCTGTCATCGCCTTCGATTAGCATCTGGTCATCCTTCGTGGGTGCAGGTCCGTCGTCCTTGAGCTTCAGGCCGCCCACGTCCCCCCCAGAGTCAAACTGGTGTGTGTCGGTCTGTTCGTCAGGCTGGTAGCGCAGCAGGAGCACGCACACACTGACCAGAGTGTAGGCCAGCAGGGTGCCGATGGACATCATCTCGATCAGGTCCCTGAGGCTCACCAGCAGAGCGAGGACGGCGGCGAAGCTCCCGGACACCACGCACGCCACCGTGGGAGTGTGTGTGAGCGCAGACACCTGCGTCAGGAACCTGCACGCACATTCAGCAGGGAGTGAGTTCACAAATTCAAACGACACCTGTGCGCGTTTGTGTGTGTGGTTCCTTCTCACCTGAACAGCAGCCCGTCCCGCGCCATGGCGTAGATGACCCGGGGCAAGGGGAACAAAGAGCCCAGCAGAGAGACGGTGAGTCCGGCTATGGAGCCCACGGCCACGGTGTACTTCCCCCACAGGAAGCCGTGCACCGCAAACATCTCCATGAGGGGCGCCGAGCCGTCGATCAGCTCGTAGGGAACCATGAGAGTCAGGATCATGCTCACCTGAGCACAGTAAGTAAAGGTCAACTGTGGAGAACATGCTGAACATGCAGTTCCTCCAACAGCCACTAGATGCTGCTGCAAAAGAAAACTGCACCTGACAAGATGATGGTGAGAGGGTGTGTCCAAACTCTATTATCATTAACACACACAGGTCGTTAACTAGGGAGGATCTGTGCTCTTAGTCAAGTGTGCAGGTACTTTTCTGCTGTATTCATGTTGATTTTTTTGGTATCCAGCACCTCTCCCACTGAGATTTTTGCCATTAATACATAGCTAGCATTAGCATTAACAGCTGTTTACTTACCAGAAGAAGAAACTAGAAGAAACCTTGTGAATTTTGTTCCTTTACTGTCTCCAACGGTGGAAAGCAACCTTTTTGTTTTGCTGGTATTACTGTCACTTCTTTTCTTCTACTGAGGTTAGCATGCTAACCAGCTAGCTCAGGTCTGGTCAGTCAGTCTCATCACTTTCCCAATACCGAGTCACTGTAGCGTCCAGTCTGCCCTGAAGAAGTAGCAGCTCAAAAGACTTATAACCTCTTCCTGTATTATCAGAGCAACAATGGCTGATGGTCTCAGCAAGACTGGCAAGTAAACAGTTGTTAATGCTAACGCTAGCTATGTAGCAGTAGCTTCTTAAAGTACCCCTTGAGTTAGGATTGTTTTCTAAAACTCAAGAATAAACCTTAAAAAACCAGCTCACAATATTCCTTAATATTCCTTTAACCTTTGGAGGTGAAGGATAAAGTCTCTACTATTTCTACTGTTCTACTTGCACCGTGCACTAACCGACACGTAGGCGGTGAGGCAGGTGACCAGCGAGGCGGTGATGGCGTACGGGATGGAGGTGTTTGGGTTTTTCGCCTCCTCTCCGGTCGTCGCTATGATGTCGAAGCCAATGAAGGCGTAGAAGCAGGTTGCTGCACCCTGCATCACCTGAACACAAACAACACGTCACTTATTTATTTTATACACCTGGACCCCAAGACGCCACCGTGTTCAGTATCTCACCCCAGACCAGCCGTAGGGCAGGAATTTGCCGCCCTCCCAGTTGCTGGCGGAGAGGAAGAAGAGTCCGGCAATGATCATGAAGACCCAGACCACCAGGTTGACCACGTTCAGGACGTTGTTGAAACCCACCGAGTTACGCACGCCCAGAGCGATGATGGCCGTCACCAGCAGGGCGATGAAGAGGGCCAGCAGGTCCGGGTACGTGTCCTCACCTTTACCTGAGACAGAGACAGGTAAACTCCATCAACATCCACCTTCAACCTTTTTAAAACTCCTTCCTGTCAGGTTAGATACTGATCGTACTGACCGAGTCCTCGGAGCGTGCCCAGGTGTGTTATCATGTAGTTACTGATGCTGTGATTGGCCAGAGAGTCGAACATGCTGCTGAGAGCAGACGCCCCCGCTGCCGTGCCGATCAGGTACTCCAGGATCAAGTTCCAGCCGATGAAGAACGCCACAAACTCTCCGACAGTCACATAGCTGTAGGTGTAGGCCGAGCCGGTCGTTTTGGGGACGCGGACGCCAAACTCTGCGTAGCACACACCTGAAAGACAAACACGAAATATTTCCCAGCATGCCGATAAGTATCACTCTGCCGTGTCACTTCCTGGTGTCTTACCTGACAAGATGGAGGCCACTGCCGCGATGATAAAAGACAGGATGACCCCCGGCCCGGCCATGGCCTTGGCAACCAGCCCGGCGACCACGTACATCCCCGTGCCGACGCAGCTGCCCACACCTAGCGATACCAAGTCCACGGTGGTCAGGACCTTGGCGAGACCAACCGGCGACCCCTCTGCGAGCTCGGTGAGGTCGTCGCCACTGTGAGCCATGGCGCCCACAGGTTTGGTTCGCAGAAGGCGGGAGTACATGTTGTACCAGGCGTCGCCCAGGGACACCCGGCCCAGCCACGCCGCCATCACCGCACCTGGTTATTACCTCTCTATGTTAATGAGCTTCTCTCTCCTCCTTCCTGTTTTCGGTCACTCCCTCTATCATTCTCTCTCTCTCATCGTCTTCATCAGCCGTCCTCTTCCTCAAGAAACAAAGATCCAAACGGAGGAAACAGACTCAGAGTTTCAACATATAAATACAATTTTGAGTAATTGGGAACATTGTTGAGTGTAGAGCTGAAAAGACAAGTCAATTAATTAATTAGTTGATCAGCAGAAAATGAAACTGCAACAATTTCAATAATTAATTCATCATTTCAGTCATTTTTAAAGCAAAAATGCCCCAAAATTTAGCTCGTTATCGTTCCTCTAATGTGAAGATTTGACGCTTTTCTCTTTTATTTCACTGTGAACTGAATTTTTTGGGTTTTAACCTGCAAAACAAGAAATGTGAAGGTGTCACATTAGACTCTGGGAAAAAGTAATGGACACATTTTTTTTGTCATTTTCTGACAGTTTATAGACCAAACAACTGATTACTTGATCGATAAATTAATTGGCAGATTAATTGATAATGAAAATAATCATTAATCGGGAGCTTCAGTAAAAACCAGACGGTGTATTTTTAGCACTGACGTCCTCATTAGTCCTGATGTCATTCTTCAATGCTGTGAGCACTAAAAATGATTTCCGTTCACCTCCACTGAGTCAGGGTGAAGGAGGGAGTCTCAGGTTGGACAGATAAACTAAAAGCACCTGCATCAGCATCTGATTCTCTAATAAAAGGCCAGAATCAGCCCAGTTTACCTGTCTCACCTGATGATGTGAGCCAGCAGCTGATGAAGGGACACCATCAGCTGTTCTCCTCACTCACTAGAGCGAGACTCCCTCTCTGAAACATTAATGAAGACCCAGGATCCACTTTCTCGACGGAAAGGTGCGACTGTGGAGTTTAAACCTGAACCACATAAAGACCTGAACCGTCCCCTGAAATCCTGAGTGACTGCCTCACACTCCGAAACACAAACGAGATCAAAACCTGACCTGAGGTCGGCAGGAGAAGATCATCACCAGGTTGGATTGTAGAGAGTGAAGAGTACAGACGGTGTGTGTGCCTGTGAATGATGGGAAAACAAACACCCAACATGCAGTTCAAAGATGCACACCTGAGCAGACAGGTAACAACACTCACTCACTGTGTGTGTCCTCCGGAGGTCCAGAGCGAGTCCCGGTCCTCTGCAGACCTGAAGGAAATGGTGACGAGAGAGGGGACGGCAGCGTTAATCATTCAGACCTGACACCATGTGACCAGCCTGATAAAATATTCAACACCTGAGACTGAGCAGTGTGTGTGTGTGTGTGTGTGTGTGTGTGTGTGTGTGTGTGTGTGTGTGTGTGTGTGTGTGTGTGTGTGTGTGTGTGTGTGTGTGTCATCATTCATTCAGTGGAGGGAGGATAGGATGGCTGCTGTGAAGGTGTGTGAGTTAACTTTGAGCTGCCACAGGTGACGTCTCTGTCTGTTTGTATGCAGGGGTGGGAACTGGCCAGGTGTGTGTTTGTGTGTGTGTGTGTGTGTGTGTGTGTGTGTGTGTGTGTGTGTGTGTGTATAATGAAAAACTATCTTGGCTTTCAACAACCCGCACAAGTAGTTTTATCTCCGTTTTTTATGTTGACCTGGCTCAAACAACTTAAGGTCCACTTACTAGCTTTATACCAGAGCTTTTAGCTGCATCATGGTCTAGATCGGTGGGTGGAGTTTGCTCAGTTGCCATGGAGATGGATCTGTTGACGTGTGAGCTCAGCAGCTGTTTTCATGCAAAACACTTTTAAAGCTTCTTGTCCATGTTGGTTTATTTACAAGGATAGAATCAGTAAAAATAATTTAATTTGACTATAATTAAAATACAAAATGATTAAGTATAGTGAAGTGTAATTATTATTTATTTATCAGGTCCGAATCAATTTCAGTTTAGATTTTCCATTGTAATTTGATTCATTTAGCAGTTTTATAATCTGCTGCTGATTAATCATCCTTCCATTTAATGACTATTTATAGTAGTTTTTTCTGTTATTGTTATTTGTATATTTAATATTGTGTATTTAATGTAACTTGATGCAGATTCTATACGGTCCAGGCTGCGTGTGTGCGCTGCATTGTTGCTGTAATCTGCAGGTAATCTGATACAAAGAGTCAGTTTACAGCGTTAACTGCAGACATGGTTACACAGGGGTAAGAGTAGACACACACACACACACACACACACACACACCTGGACCAGAGTATTTAGGTGATTGAGAAGCAGTCATAATGTATGTAGGCAGCTTTACTGGATATTCTGACCCAGGTGGACATGTTTACACCGTCACCCTGTCTTCATGTCACATACAGCCTCTCAGTTTGACATCAGCTGACTTAAAGACCCAGAATAAAGCTGATGTTGCTGAACAGTTTTTCCAGACATTGCAAAAACACTCTCAGCATCTATGATTTATTTGGGAACTGCCCCCCCCCCCCGACTGTGGAGAAGCCCTGAGGACGAGTGTGTACGCAGCTGTCGCCACCAAAGATCCTGAAACTAAACCCTGTGTGGTTCTGTTTGACTTCAGGTTTAACATGCGGATGGTGTGACACCTGAAAACACACCTGAAGAGAAAGTGTGATATAAATTAGTAAAATAAAATGAAAAAATGTGACAAATTTCACCACAAAAAAATAAAAAAAACTTAAATTATCTTGTCAAAAATCTTCATTAAAAATCCTGAATCCTGAAAGTTGAACTGCTGGACACAAGATGGTTTTTGAGTGGAGGAAAATTTAAATTTAACTGTTAAAGTTCGAGCTGTAGGAATATGAGAAATAACATGAGACCAGGTGGATGATGTCTCAGGTTCCGCACCGTTGAAGATTCTTCTCATACAGCAGCGGAACCAGAACCTGGACTCATATAAAGACTGGAGACGCCACTGTCGACTGCAGAGCTGAAGGTGGACGCATTCCTGAGGCTACGTGCTTTATACACAACAGATGAGTGAACGGGAGTGGATCCAGGGACACACCACACACACACACACACACACACCACCACACACACACACACACACCACACACACACAACACACAACACCACACACACGCACACACAGTCCAAAACAGAAGGAGCGGGGGCAAAGCAAAACATCCTTTTCTGTTTAAGGGAATAAAGGTTTTTGTTGGCAGCCTGAAGCTGAAATAAAAAAGGAGGGCGGACAGTGTTTCCTGATGCCAGCCTGAACTGTGAAAGACTTTATGAAGTGGAAACAGATTCTTCAGTTGTTGTTGTTATTGATGATTTTTGAGTCTTTTATTTTTTTGAAACATGGGTTTTCTGTCCATGGATCCCAATGTGTCGTTTATATTCATCTACTAATGTTGGATTCTACAATAAAATGGAAGCTCCTCATATCTTTTATCTCAGCATTCAGAAACTACAGCTCCCATGAGGCTTTGACAGTAAGCCAGTAATTAAGACTGGGGAATAAGATATGAAGACTTCTCACACCCAGAAACAATCTGGGGAAATATATATACACACGTTTTGTTTTGGTGTAGTTTTCTTTCCTCTTTTGACCCTGATGTTTTCATTGTTGTGGCTTCAGTTATCAACTTGTTTTTGGAGTCATTTTAGTTTTAAAGGTATTAAAAATGTTAAAACGTATATAAGCTCCGGTAAAATATAAACAAAGTGTACATGAAGTGACGGCCTTGTTCAGGGGGTTTTCAGTTGACGTTTAGTCTGATTTAACCTGCCTGTAACAGAAAATAAATGTTGAATGTTGTGCAGTTACAACATCAAAATGTTGACTTGACACAAGTGTGCAACGCCGCCTAGTGGTCGTTCAGTGTGCTGCTGCACAACCTTCTGCAGGGATATGGAACAGCACATCAGCTCCAGGTGTACCTGCACACTCAGCTGTCAGTTTATTAGGAACACTTAGTTTAATCTAACAGTCCTGTAATATAACTCCTCCCCTCATGAAGGTGGTAATGTTCAGTTTTTGTTTAAACTGGTGATTCTGGATTATATCAATCTATGTATATATTATAATGAAGTAATGAAGAGATTCTGTGAATTGTGCTTCCTGTTGACGCACCTGTCAGGTGTGCAGAGTTTTTTTGAGAACACAAAAACAAAAAGACAGAAAAGTTCTTTCTCCATATTTATTCTCCTGCCTCGCGCCAGCTGCTGACTCGCAGACAGCTGTGGCGCTGCGCTGAAGACATTTACTCGTCCGCCTCCGACTCCTCGTCGTCCTGACTGATCTGGAAGTAACGCAGCTCGTACGTCTCCTTGTCCGACGCCACCACTCTGAGCCAGTCACGCAGGTTGTTCTTCTTCAGGTACTTCTTTGTCAGGTACTTCAGATACCTGGCAGGGAGGGAGGGGGATGTTATCATTCACAGTATTTTTTGTGGAATAAAATAAGTATTTTACAGATGTTATTCCTCTGCGGATGAGGAGCTGCAGCTCGTCCTGTCTCACCTTTTGGAGAACTGCTTCTCAGACGTGACGTTGATCTTGTTCTTCATGCGGCCGACCTGGACGATGTTACCCAGATTCCCCGTCTTTCCGTTGACCTTTATCCTCTCTTTGAGGAAGGTTTCCTATTGAACACAGCATAGTGATGCACTAGGGAAGGGAACCCTAGTAAATTTGGAGCTAGGGAAGGGAGCCCTAGTCCGGACACAGGGTTAGCTGCTCGCAAAGATCACTTTTATTTAATGTTTAATAATTTTTCTTTTGGGACAGAAAAGGTTGTTAAATAATAATTATGATCACAATTTCAAGAGAAATGTTCCACTGGGTTTTTACAAGTTTTCTCATTCTTAAATTCCTGACTGTGAGGTCTGAAAATGACCAAAGTCTCTGTCACTTAAAGGGTTCAATAACTTCAGTGACGACTTACAAAGTTTGCAGAGTCCAGGATCCCGTCCTCCACAGGGTGGGTCAGGTCCAAGGTGAACTTCCATGCAGCTCCCTTTTTGGACTTCTTGCCAACAGTTGGCCTCTTCTGTTTGAGCTGTCACGTAAAACACCAGCGTCAGGATCAGAAACCAACTTTAGAGCATTTTTCTACTGGTAACCAAGAGTGATGAAACATTTCTACTCAATATATATATATATACATACTGCATGTTCAAAATAACGTACACTATCTTTTCTATTCTCATTTGTCCCTTTATGAGCATCTTTATTGACTCATTTAGTATTTTATAAGTCCTTCCTTTCAGTAGTGTCTCTTTATAAAACATTTTCTATTGTAGTTCAGCAAAGCTGTGTTAAACACAATTTACTTAATTACTCTAGAGCCATAAGAAAACTACTAAGACAGTGTTTGTGTGACAAGTGAAAATGTGACTGCTTAACAAGAGAGAACAATTTTGTTTTTTAAAAAAAAAAAGGACAAACAAAAACATATGGCAGCCCAAACATTTTTAAATTGGTTAATACATTTTTTAGTAATGTTAAACTGACTCTGCAGCCTTGGAAATGCTCGTTTCTTAAACTGAGAAGATTATGAAATATTAGAGACATCTGCTAATAGTGTAATTTTCTGGAACCATTAAAAGTTTAGCTCATAAAAAGTAATGCCGAATTGAGCTATGGACCTTAAATTACATAGAGACTGACAGTAAATAACACGTTTTACAGCGCACTGCGAGAAAACCAATGATTTTATTTAAAACAGTTTATTTCAATGGAGTCAAGTCTCCTGTCTGTCAAATGAATGGAACACGTGTTAGCAAACGTCAACCCTGCCACGAGCTAATGCTAAATCTCATTAAATCTCATTTAAAACGACACACGCAGATGCACATAGTGATATTTTCTTCAGTACAATAGTTAAACAGACCGGAAAAGGCACAAAAACAAGGAAATAAACATTAAATCGACTAAATTCAGGAGCAGCGGCACGAACTCACCGGCGCCATGTTAAGGGATCGGACGGGAAAGGGAGAAGCGGAGGTGACGCAGGAGTGACGTAGTACGCGCTGCCTGGGACGCCCTTACCATATATGGTAAAGCCAGTGTCACAGCAGAAATAAACATTTCCACGCATGAATCTGGAAAATGGCTCGACTTAACGAGCTGCGTGCTCTCTGCTGACATGTCAGAGCTCCTATTTAACCCTGAAATATTTATTTTTAGCTTTATCCGCTTCCACCAACGGTTACATTTAAATTTAACCACTTTTCAGCCAAGTTTTTGTCTGAAAATAGAAGACTTTAGAGCAGAAGTTTTGCCTGTTGTTGCTTCAGCAGCTGTCTGTGTCGGATGCTGCAAGTACTAAGGTCAATATAGCTCAAACACACCCTGATAATAAACCTGCTGAGCTTGGTTAATCATTGGCAAACTCCCTCTCTCTCACACACCATCCCTGCTCCGCCCTGGGCCTCACACCAGCCTGGTTCATTCAGCTGCATTTCTATGACCACACACACACAGAGAGAGAAAATAAAATCCCTGCTGATGAGTCAGAGGAACCATAACAGGTCAGATGGGATATAGACATAAAGAGAAAGAAAAACAAAACATGCATCCCTCTTTCCATTGTGCTCCCGTGTGAGGCTCAGTGTGCAGAAATGTAGGCAGGCAGGATCGAGTGATTCATCCTCTCATTACAGTTTGAGACACTCATGCAGGGTGTGTCTGTTACTGTGCAGCTCCTCTCCGCTGCCACGGCTTCCAAACAACAAGTAAAGATGCTGAGGCACAGAAGGAAAAGAGCATGACCTGTTCTGACTCCGAGCATCCATTTTATAACTACGATCATCCCTTTTAGGACCAGGAGGCCACAAGGGAAATGACTGCAGAGATTCCCTTACACTTTAATATTTAAAACGTGCTAACACAATCTGATGTGTTCTATTTTTTTTTTTTATACTTTAGTTCATTTTTACCTACATAATGCAAATCCATGTATTATGTACAAATACTGTCTTTAATGCTTGTTTTGTTTTCCTCTTCAGTAGTTTTGGTTAAGTCACTTGGAGTGACAGAAAACAGAAGTTTTGAATAATTTCTGAATCAGTTTTGAAATGCTAATTTAATCAGTTATTGAGTAACTCAGTAAAATAACTTGATCTTAAGTAGTTTCAGCTGGTAAATCAGTTGAAACCATCCTGTGCAGACAATCTTCATTTGTAATTTACTTTAATACATTTTGTATTCTAAGGATTTTAATAATTTGTCATCGTATTTGTTTTTGTCCTAAATAGAAATGTGCATGTGTTGTCAAACCACAAGTTTTAATTAGATGAGCTTTTATATTTGCATCAACCCCCTGGTTGGGACTCAGTCTACATTAAGTCTGCATTTAATTAATGTTTTTCTATATTTTCTGCACATTTATTTTTGTATATTTCAGGAGCAGCAGGAAGCTTTCAGGAAAGTGTCTTTATCTGCAGCTTGAAAGAAATGTTGAATTTCAGGTGCTATTTTTTTTTTTTTTTTTTAAGTTCAACCACAGAAAAAGTTGCACAAACACAGTGGATGATGCCTTTTACGGCCCCCAGGGGCCCATTGTCTCGTGGTCTGTCCATTTGTATCTGACAGGTGAAGCAGCAGAGAACAGTCTGACATAGGAAACACACAACCCGCTGTGACATTAATATTTTGAGTGGTTTTTCCACCAACACCACTTTGTACTTCTGTTGATGTAATTACAGGTTCTGTAGACCTGATTATTTAAATGCTTCATGAGTTCAGCTTGTTTTATACCAGAGGTTTATAAATAAATCCTGAGCAGTAAAACCAGTCTCCTGTAGTTTTAAGCACAAACTAAAAGACAGTTTTTAGGATATATTTACAACCCGATTACCACTTTACTTTGGAAACAAAACCAGACAGACATAGTTTGCAGTTTTTGTCCATTTGTTTCATCGTTTTATTTTTGCCATCTCCAGTCAGGTGATAAAGGCCTCGAGTGAACAAAAAGTTTGCAACTCTACCACCCTCCCCAACCCGATTGAGTCCCTCAAAAGAAACACACACCTCACTGCAAACCGCCTCCCACATTTCGGAGGCCCACACCGCTACACACTCACGCCTCTCAAAACAAAATGTAACACTCCTTTTGTACTGGGGGATGGCCGGGGCAGCGGGGCGAGCCCTCGACTGCCCTGATGACCGAGGTGTGAGCGCACAGACCCTCACGCCCCTCAAACTTCTACACAGACAAGAGACTGGCATCACGAGGGTAAATCACTGAAGTTTGTTTCTGTTCTTGGGGTGGGGGGAGAAAAAAAAAAAACAAAACAAAACAAAAAAAAAAAAAACACTTCTCTTTTCTTGGTTTTAGAGCTTTGACATGCTGGGGTGGACCTCAAGTGCTCTTAAGTGCTAGCCACCACCAATCCCAGCCATTAGGAGAAAAAACGGACCTTGTTGCGCCCAATCCACTCAGGAACCAGAGCAAAGGCCATGCTGGAAAGCGGTATGGCTGCTAGAGGGACAACCTAAACCAGAATTTAGTATCTACAGGGGCAACCCTCCCTCCCACTGCTTTAACAACTCAAAAACTGCCACCCTCCCCGACCCCTTCCCTCTAAAAGGCTTTAGACCTGCTATATTCAATCTAAAGAATATAAAAAAATAATCATACAAAAGCTGAATCCCGTTGTTATTTAAACATTCAGGAATGTGAGTGGCAAAACCAACACGTTGAAGGCAAAAATAAGCAGGAATGAGCAACTGATCATTATTTTTGAAGTTGTTTTATATAAAGTAGATTGTTACCAAACAAAACCTCAGTGATCAGGCAGAGGACCACGCAGCGAGCTGCAGTGGAACATTCCCAACAGCAATGGAAAAGAGAAACGAGAAGGGGAGAAAATAAAAGATCAATGATGAGAAATCACAACAGAATGATTGAGGTTGTCTGTGAAGGCCGACGCTTTGGTGACAGAACCAATGAGAATGCAAGAGACTGGTTGTGGGTGGTGCTTGTTGCCTGGGCAGCAAAGTCCGTCTCCCTATTTGCTGGCCAAGACCTTGGTAGCGACAGCACATTCCTCCCCCATGGCAGAAATCACGGTGACCTGCGGAGAGCACACAACATGTTCGAGTCAATCATCTGAAACTTTACACATGCAGCTCGCACTCCTCACATTTTCCCCCCGCGGGGAAAAATTTCCGCTCTAATTCAGGACTCTGCATCCCGTCTGCTTCCAGCCACAGACCGAACATTAATGTTGAAACGATAAAACACACACACGGCCGACGCTTTCCTGCCTCATCTCATGACGCCGTTTATGTTTACAGTCCGGAATGCGTCGTATCATCATTTACATCTTCTGGTTTCACAATGTTCACATCCCAGGAATTAGAGCGAGTCATCGACCAGCCGGTGACCCTCACATGTCTTTATATCTTTGTGGAAGAATTTCAAAACCCCGACCATTGACACTTACCATGAATTCATCGCCCGCCTCAAACTTTGCCTCGATTTCCTTGCCGATGTCGCTCTCAGGGACACGCAGGTCCTCCCTGATGTCACCGTTGTCGCTCATCAAGGACATGTAGCTTTCATTGATGTTAACCAACTGAAGGAGAAGACGCACAAACAGTCAACAACCACATTTGTATGAACCACAATAAAAGCAAACATTTGATTTTATACCCAATTAAATCAACCTCAAACCGGTTCTTAAACTCTGATGGTAGAGCATGAGCGGCGGCTTGGCTGCAGTAAAATGACAAAAACTGGCACGCTCTGTTTACATCCATTATAAACCTGTTTGTGATAAGCTAAGAAGTTCTGTTTACATATATTCCTTGTTCATTTTAGAGCTCATGTGAACGCAGCCAGACAAGCCATCCAGAGAGTTTCTGTACGAGTTATTACAGTCCGCTGTTTAAAACAATACAGATTAATATTCTGGGGTTTTTTTGGTACATGAATGACAATACAAGTGACATCATGGCCATTACTCAAGCACCAGATCCAAAGCTGGTGAAACAGGCCGCGAGATTTTAACGGGGATCGGTGAGCGCCATTAGTGACGGTGAAATTACTCCAACTGCAGCCTGAGGAAGGACAGAGACTGAGGAGCAAAGACCTGCGAATAAAACCTCTCAAAAAAAACTACATCTGTGCACCACTGTACTTCTGAACTTTTTACAGGAGCCAGAGTTTGGGATTAACGCCGATTTAATTCAACTTGACACAAAAGTCCAACATAACTTGAGTGTGTAATATTCAGTGTGTGTGTGTGTGTGTGTGTGTGTGTGTGAGTGAGAGAGAGAGGTTTTGATCGGCCCGTTTGTTAGTTTAATTTGATGCAGGATTTTGTGGTTTTGCTTCAGTGTCGCGTGCATCAGCTGTTTTCACCAAACAGTTTGAGCACATATTAAGAAATTGCTCACTTCCTGTTTCTTGGTGTGACCTCACTCTTGTTTTGTGCGTTTCCTATAGAAACCACGTCTGAGACAAAACACCCTAAGGCTCAGGAACAATAGTAGCAGATTCAATTTGATTGTGTTTCAACAAAGTCTGATGGTTGTTTCAGTTCTTTAACAAACACGACTTGAAAAAACTGCTGTGTGTATTTCACACTGCGATCAATGCAGTCAGCTGGCCACAGTGTCAGGAGCTGAGCTGCAACACTTAGTCGATTACTCTGCAAATATTTTATTATTACGTCATTTTGCATGTAAAAAAACAAAGAAAAAAAACAAACTAAAATCTGAGCTTGTTCCTCCTCGATGACAATTTTCCATTCTTTGTTGCAATTCAATCTTTGGGTTTTTTTGACAGATTTTTTTTTAACTGTTTTACAAACTGAACAACTAATGGAGGAAATAATCTGCACATTAATCGATAATGAAACTAGCTGCAGCCCCTGGTCAGGACAATTCTTGTACCTACGACAGCACCGGCCACAGATTGATTTCTAATTTTAAAGACATGAGACTTGAGCTGTCGTCCAACATAAAACCAAAAGGCACCAACACGAGCAACCAGCTGACAAATAAAGTGCATCTGTAACTCAAGAGGTCAGAGGAACTAACGAGATAACATTTCTGTATGTGGCTGCTGAACATTGATGCAGTAGCACAGAAAAGCTTAAAAAAAAAGTGCCAATTTAGCATTAGCTCCTACTAGAACGTTAGCCTGATCAAGGAACACCATGTTCTGAATTGGAGGAGGAAACATGATCACAAGCAGAAAAATTATAGCTGACACCAATTTAAGACCTATTGGAAATGTATTTGCTTCCAACAGAGTTAATTTTAAAGATAAGTGAATTGAGTATATTGACTAAAAAATGGACCTATCATCAGGCAAGTGGCACATTTTCTGCTTTAATTCTGACCATTAAAACCATTTTAAACTTTCAATGGCGATGTTTTATAACTTCTGCAGGAACTCTACATCAACAAGACACTAGCAAGTGGATATTACAGATTTTTCAGCCAGTGGGAGTTATGATTTAAACCATTGTCCCCATTCCCAGTGGACGTAGATGACAGCAGTCACATGTTCTTTCTAATTGAGTTATGCATTCTTTGCAGTAACGGCTGTGACACTTGTGTGATAGTAAGTTCCAGAGATGTTTTTGGGCAGCCATCGTACCTGGTAGTCTATCCTCTTAATGGAGGGAACATCCATGTTGTGGGTGGAGGGGCACATATCTTCATACTTCTTGTTGGTGAAGATGTCGATACCAACCAGGTTAACCTGCAGGAGAAAGTTTAGTTTACTAAGAGTTTAAAAAAAACAAAAAAAAAACTTGTGTGTGTGTGTTGTTCAGGACAGAAAAAAAACAAAAAAACAAAAACAAACAAACTGGGGACTTCTGATATTAAAAGTATTGACTTTTAATCATTAAACAAATGACAACAACTTCTACAGCTAGAATCTTCACTTTTCCCCCATTTATTGCAACCAAGCTACACATGGGGCTAAAGTACATGTGGGAGCACACTGGTGTTTAAAGAAAAAAAGATAAGGAGACTGTACATTACTGCAGCCAACACCTCAGACTGGTCTGAAATCTGAGATGCGCAAGGTCTGAGCCTCAGGTCTCTGCCAAGGGGCACATCTCAGACAGGAGTCAAGTTTTTTTTTTTCCTCTCTTTCCAAACTCCATTTAAAACACTGCACTGCCAACTCCCATCTGCTCTCAGTTTAAAGGGCCCACACAGTCATAGTTCCAGGGTAATTTTACCTTAGCATGCCCGTGCTTGCCGGTCTTGGAGGTGGACATCTCCACAATTTTGCAAGGACGTCCCTTCAGCACCACGTAGCCGTTCTTACGCAGAGCAGAGCACTGCATGGGGTAGGTGGCGGAGGCGCCAGACTCGCCAGTCTGGAAGTCAAGATCGGGATCTGCCATGGTGCGATGGGTCAGGGGCGCTGTAGAAAACAATTTAGAGATTATTATCTTACTATAAACACTTAATTATTTTTATTTAAGACCACTCCTAGCATTAAGGATCAAATAATTAAGTCTCATCACTCATTCAAGACATTAAATACACCAACAAATACACCATTCATTCCTTTCAGTATTTACTTTTGCTAAAAACTAATTTTAAAATCTTAAATTTGCCTTTAAAAAAGGTAAACCCTTAAGGTGTTTATATGATAATAAGCAAAGGATAGCCTGACATTTATGAGACAAAGCACACTAAATGTGACAAAGATCTTACTAATCTGACTTAAAATTAATTTGATTATCACATTATGCAATTGATTTATGTTTAAACTCTTCAGGAACCCCCAGCTTTGGGACTTCTGCTGTTGGGTTAGATGGGTACAAGAGTTATCACGTAATGGCCCCAGGAAAATACCGTGCCAAATTCTTAACGTGGCTAAAATTTAGTGGGTTAAATAACAGTTTGACGGGCCTGTCCCAGGCTTAGCTCGGGACCGCTGCAGCCTGTTCAGGGCCCCACCGTGCGTTGCCTTTTTTTTTTTATCGATATCGCGAGATTTCGGGAGGGGGGGGAAGTGCCATCCTCATGATGCGTCCAGCAGATTAATTTAAATTTGGAAAAATAAAAATAAACCTTAAAAGCGACACCGACATGTTGGGGCACGGAGAAATATCCCAGCCCAACACGAGGCTGATCGGCTGCGCCACTAATCTGTTAGCAAACATTGACTTCACGTCCCATTAATGCCAACATTAGCCAAGAGACTGACAATAGATGACAACGCCTTTGACATTATTAAACATTAATTCAACGAGAGGGTTAAAAAAATGCGGGATTTAAGTGCTGGATTTCAACACATTAGCGCCAGCTGTAACAAGTTAGCTGGCCTGGAGTTTACAAGTGCAACAGCGCCATATAACGCGACAAAGCCAACAAACAATTACGCTATCATTAGCTAAAGTTATTAGTTTTTCCGTTCAAATCACTTGCATTGGATTTAACTTAACTTATATGCGCTACGCTTTTTGCGCGCGGAGGGTTTATAAGTGGCCAACATGCGCTGCTGATTCACGAACAGCGAGTACCGATAACCGAACGTGTTAGCTAATGCGATGCTAATAGCGGCTAGTCGCGCTAGCACGTCCATTCAGCACCGTCCAAATAAAAGCAAGAGATTAACATTCGGTCGACAACACCGGGCGCGTGTGCCGTTATTATACGTTTAACGGTCGAGATTGAAGCGTTGGGGCAGAAGTAGACGGCGGGAGGCGGAAAAAAGCAGACATTAGCGTGGGGAATGACAAGCGACTTCTACCGACCGCGCCGCTGCAGGCCGCATGTCCCTTTGATTCAGCCTGGTAACGTTAGCTCTATTACGGACACCCACACCCTGTCCCTGCCCTGCCACCGAATACGTCCACTCACAAAATACCTAACTACTTCCACGGTTTCCCAACCCGTTCCTCGACTAATTTAGTACCTCTGAATGCGTTATGAGTTCACTTAAATAACAGAAAAGTCCTCCGTTTATCCCCCCAAGGCAGAAACACGCGCCATGCCACACTTACCTTCCAAGAAAAAGAGGACCGAAAGTGCGCAGGCGCGGCCAACTTTACTGCAGCATCCGTAGAGGAAGAGGAGGGGGGGCAAGAGGGAGGGGTGAGGAAGGGGGCGGTTATGAGTTCCGGTGGACGTCTGGCAGAAAGGGTTGCCATGTGTGAGGCTAACCTGGCAACCCACTTCCTAAATACGCGGCGTCTAGAGGATTCCACGGCAGGAAGGAGGCGTCTTTTTGCGGCCCAAGAAGGGTTGGAGCATCCGCACCCACCTCCACCATTTACTACCATTTAGTAAGTATAAAATATTAAACACTGTTACTCCAATTCTGCACTACATTACAGAGGGAAATATTAAAGTTGTTACTCCAATACAGTTATCTGACAGCTTCAGATACTTTACGAATTAAGATTATACAAACAAACTATAAGAAGAGTTTATAAAATATAATGTTTTATTATTTTTTAATCTACCTAACAGTGTGCATCACTGAGTCAATTTAACAGAAAATCAAGTTGATTTCATAATTACAACTTCTCAGATTTGAGAAATTTGCTGCTTTTCCTTTTTAATTAAAAAAAAATAATAATTCTGATTTATTTATAATAGTCTTGATGTTGGGGCTGTTGGATGGACAAAAATAAATAGCAGAATGGTAATCCATTTATAAAATAAGTTAAAAAAAAAATGCATCACATTTTCTCAGCCCTTGTTGACATCTTGATTTTTTTCCTACCAACTGTCCAAAACCCAAAGACACACAGAAGCTACAACCAGAAATGTTTTAACTGGTTATGAGAATAGTTGCTGATTAATTTTGTGTTGATTAAAAAATTGATATATTGAATATAAAATGAATTGATTGATGAATTGTTGCAGCTCTGACTATATATTATACAAATGGATCATTGTTATTGATGATTTAACATGTAAGCTGCATGTGGATGTTGTAGTTTTAGTCTAACTTAATCTATGTGAAACACTTCTGTGTAGTTCAACTGATCATATTGTTCAATGAACAATCTGAATTCTGCAAAGTAATAATAGCTAAATAACTAAATGTAGTATGAATGTGATTGTACATGTCACATTAAACAGGAGTCAAATGAAGTAAGTACCTCAAAATTGTGCTGTACTCTAAATGCACCTTGTTATTTTCCATTACTGATAATACTGGTGTGTTAATGTGCTGCACTGAACAAATTTAAAAGTGATATTCCATCAAATTTGTGTTTTTAAGTATCAAAAATAATCGTCCGTTGGCTGAAAACACAAAACTGACATAAACTGACCTGGTAAAAGTGTAAGTGTAAATCTGTACAGTCTGATGATATGTCTTATTATCTGGACAACATCAGTGCATTTAGTTTTATGTCAGCAGAGTTATTCACATGCTGTAATTAAACCTGAACTGTGAAACACGACCTGGAATGAACTGCAGGGATAATAGATTTATGAATGACTAAATAATGGAGTTAAGATTCATGTGGTAACAAAGTTTTCTTGGTTTCCTCCTATAATTGTATCTGTTCTCTCAGAGCTCTGCTAAAAGCAAGTCAATGCATTTGTAGAAAACAAGGCAGCAGCAGACACAGCGTTTCCTCCACTCTCCACTTATCTTTCCATGGTTTTGACCTGTAAATCTTCATCTCCACTCGGGGGTTACTGGATGGAATATCGGTTTATTTATAAAATACAACTTATCAAACTTTGTCGGGGATAGAAGAGTAAAGTCCTGGACTTCTTTCCATCGTTGTCAACCATTTATCAACATGGAGGCAGGTATTCAATGTCTCAAAATAAGAAATAAACTTAAAATATGAATTGACTGAAGGCAGGATAAAAGGAGTCATAGACACAATAAAAGAGAGAAATCCTGCCACAGCTTTGACCTGTAAATCTCCTTCATAGTTGAGGGAAATTTATGAATATAGTTTTTATGGTGTTGGAAAAGTCTTGACCTTGTTTCACTTATTGACTATTTTCATTATTTCCACTAATTTATTCTTGATTTTTGAATTTTACGTGAGAATAATTCACGTCACCAAAGTCCTAATTCTTAAAAAGCCACACAAACAAAAAAGAAGTTTTTTTTAAAGAACTGTATCTGTTATATCAAGCTGATGTTTGTTATAACAAGAAAATATTTAATCTTTTTACTATAAAACAAATAATAGAAACTTGAATTCATTTTTTCTCAATCAAACTTATTTGTCAAGCACAAACATCGAATCAGAGATTGTCAAAAGAAACCGAAGAATCCAGCACAGTCGATAACATGTTAAGGAAGTGAACACAAGAGTGTGAGATGTTTGGTTTCCTTTATTTCTTTTCATCCTGTGCATGCAGTACGACTTCATGGTGCTAAAACCTGGTGGATTCTGCAGGATCAGTCATCCCGCGACCTGTCGACAGGTGAGGTGAAGAAAGAGAGCGGAGCAGGTGCTGTTGCTGTACAAGGAGAGGACATTTATTGTACAATTTCCAATATCACAGATGTGTGTTACCAGATTGAGGTTGTCTTTTGACTGATTCCAGTGATTCAGACGAGGTGAAAACATACACTCACATGCATGTCACACACCTGTGCGCACACCTGCTCGCCTACACACTCAAACACACACACACACACATACACGCACGCACGCGCTCACGGGCTGACAGCCGTACATACGTTCACAGTCTTGATACGTACAAAAATTGAAATACAAATACAAATAATACCACAATAAAAACATTGTATTTTTTTTTTTTTTAGAAATCCTTATAGCTATGTTCTCTATTCTGTAGAAAGACAACTAAGCTTTAATAAGTGAACTTTATTTTTTTGTCTTTCTCTAAAATGATCAGTAAGATATCATCATAACGAAAATTCTTACAGTATATATATCTTCTTTCTATCTATGGTTTCTCAGACTGACCCCGCCTCCTGACCTTTATTCACAGGGTGCCCGTTAACGTTAACATCCTGCACATGTCAAAGGCTTCAGCTGGCCTTAAAGCGGCGTCGCTTACACCCGTCGCATCCTTAAAGATCAATGAACAACAAAATCAAGAGAAAGATGAGCCGCTCTCCTCTCCCGTAGCCCCATCGCAACCGTTCACCATCTCCAAAAATGGAAAATGGCGTTCAAAGTGAAACTGAGCCCCGTCCTGCTCTGGGTGTGAGCATCAAATAAAATGCCTAAAATATAAACTCAATGGTTAACGTGAAGTTTTCCAGTGTTCAATCTTTATCTGACTGTAACTTAGAAGATGTTAAACGATCATTTCAGTGTTGGAGAGTTTGTCTCGCACCGTCCGGCGTCTCCAGTCAGACCCGCCCCCGTATTGCCTTAAACTTACAACTCATAACAAGTGACGACAGGTAAAACATGTATGTCCACCATGCAAAAATGCACAACTAAATAAACAGTGATGAACTACAGAGAAAAACAGAGTAAACTCAAGAGTTTTAACCAAAAATAAAAGGTGTGTGAAAGTCCTCGCTCGGAAAAACCTCCCATCTGAGAGAAGCTAGAGAACGGACAGATTTACAGAGGTAAAAAAAAAACAAACAAAAGAGCAAGACTGTTATTTTTTTTCTTCACCTGTTTTGCAAAGTCTGTCCTTAACATTAAAGTGAGTATTTACACAAGTGCAGTGCACACAGAACAGTAAAAGGTGGAGAGAACGAAGGGCAGCAAAAGTAAAAACTTCCAGAAGTTTGGCAACTACTCTACGGCCAAGTTCTTCTCGTGAGAAGTGATGTGGAGATTTTGTTATCGTGTTGCTGTTGCAGCAATAATACAATATCTACAACCTGCCTTCTTCCCCTCCCACGAACACACCAGGACACCGCAGCCACAGTAGATCAATCCGACCCAGCGTCTCATTTCCCCCGTGACACTAACTGCCTGTTTGCAGTATTTTTCTCTGCTAATGGGGACGAGACACAGAAGGTGTTTCAGCAGCAGCAGCACTCGAGACGAGTGTTCACACTGTGAGCGGCACTGTCATCAAGTCACGGCAGCTTGACCGTTTCCCACACACACAGAGAGAGAGAGAGAGAGAGACTTTTCAAGGTCAGCGCATCTCTGCCGCCTCAGGTGTGTTTTTTTTTGCATCGTGACAAAAACATCTGACGCTACGAGATGTCGGTGTAGGAAACACCCGCTGAGATTCAGTCGACCGGTCGTCACCGTGAGAGAAGGTTTCGATTCAGCATTTGGCTCTGGGCTCAGAGAGGTTAGAGGCTGGTTCAGACACTAAGTGAGTCTGGAGTCACTTCTGGTGCAGATCTCTGCCCCCGACCGGGAAAGTCTCTCCTTAAGGTGCCGACACGCTGTGCAATAAGTCAAGAGATAACTGCATGTCACACTGTGCGAGATGAGTCTAATTAAGTCCCAGGTCGTCAACTCACGTCGTTCCTTTAAGAAGCGGTAAACTCAAAGTGGCCGCGGTGCTGCAACTAACCGCTCATCAATACCTTCTCACGTTCCACCAGATCGCCCGTGTTGTCGTTGTGATTTCAATCCCTCAGATGATTTTGATCACAAATACGTGATGGGTATCGTTAACATTTTAACGGTACTACTACTTTTATCGAAAGCGCTCGATTAACATTGGAAGAGACAAACGGAGTTGGTGAGATAAAATGTGTGAGAGAACTTTTTTGTCGCAACAATAAACAGGAAGTTTATTTTCTTTATTTCTCAAGTAACGAAAGCAGAACCGAGCTTATCGATACTCCGGTCTCCAGCGCCGGGGCTCGTTCAATACCGGGTTTTGGTACCTATCCCTAGTGATCGGCAGATGCTATCACCTTACAACCTGCGGTTAATACTCTGCGTAGTTAAGTCCCGCCTCCCACCGAAACAAAAAATGTCGGCCATGTGGAAGCATGCGAGACTGATATAACGTACGACATCTGCAATGCGTGTCAGAGAAGATCGGTATCAGTATCGGTATCGTGGCATCCCTACATTCCATGTGTCGATTGGTTGCTCGGTAAACGTGGCTCATAGCAGCAGCGGTCAGACATCTTGTAGCCAGACCTTCGGCCGAGTCAGCTGACGGCGGGCGTGTCTCACAGTGAGATCCAGAACCAGAGATTTCACCACGTCTTGTCAAAGATTTCGTTAAAAGATTGTCGACTTTAGTCTGAGAGAAGCCCAGAATCACACAGTGTAAAATCCACAATTATCATCAAACACACCAAACTGTGCATCGCAGCCAACGTCTGGTCAGCAGCTGCTTCCTCATCAGTCTCCACCGCACAGTTCAACAGCTGCTTAGAGTTTACTGATTGATCCACGACGAAGACGAGGCCAAATCGGAGGGAAATACTTGAACTGGCTCAGTGTGGAGTTACTCTGTCTTTTACTTTGAGGGATGAAGTTTAAAACTGTCTCAGGAACAGCCGCAGCCTCAGGAGTTTTCCTCCTCTATTGTCGCTACCTGGAAGTGTTTACTCGCCATAGCGACACAGCGCAGTGAGAGATGTCTGATTCGCGTCGCCGCCAACACGCAGAGCGACGAATCTCCCGACGCACTCGCAGTGTGAACACCCTGTAAGAAAATCGCTGATGTGCTACACAAAGAGCTTCTCCACAGCGCCCCCCCCTCCCCCCTCCAGTCACACGGGAAAGTCAAAGGCTACCCGGTGTGATGTCACAGCCTTTAAAGTGTCAAGAACGACCGTTGTCCCGATCGAAGAGTCCACAGGGAAGGTGAAGGCGTCGTCCACTGACAGTGACGCCATCTACGAGGCCTGCAGCGCCCCCTACAGTTGGAGGGTATCTGTATGTGAATGGGTGGGGGGGTGGGGTGGGGGGAGGGGACGCTCCTGTGGTTTAACTCCTCCAATTGTCTGTTCAGCAGCTCATTGTTTATCCTCCAATGAACACACACACGCAGATATATATATACACACACACACACACACACACGACTCGTCCTCCTGTCGTCCCTCGTCTCCCGGCGGTGGGTTCAGATGTTCAGTGAAGAAGAGGAGGGTTGTCGGCCGAAGGGGGGAGGGGTTACCAGTTCATCATGGAGCTTCTGTTGAGGGTCATGAAGAAGACTTGGCTGCTGCCGCCAGAACGCACCGAGGCAAAGAA
Source organism: Seriola dumerili (assembly GCF_002260705.1). NCBI lineage: Eukaryota > Metazoa > Chordata > Actinopteri > Carangiformes > Carangidae > Seriola > Seriola dumerili. The sequence goes on from NW_019175553.1 coordinate 382,523, forward strand.
AACCTGCAGGAAGGAGACGAGGGGGAGAGGACGGCGTCACAGATAGAAGAACTGAAATGTAAGATGCTTCATGGACATTAACTGACACAATAAAGGATAAGGAGGCGGAGCTGTGCAGGTGACTCGGACTCACCTTGTCGTTCCTCTCCGACAGGAACTTCAGTCGCTGAGCTCGCTTGTGCATGAAAACTCCGTCGAGGTGTCCCGTCTCCACGGAGCGGATCTCAATGGCCTTCTCTCCCCAGCCCATGATCTGGTTGGAGTGGATGTAAGCTGCAGGGGCAGGAGAGGGAACACACACATGCACACACACACACACACACACGCGCACACACACACACACAGACAGAGGGGGGAGGGATTGGACAGGAGAAGACTCAGCACCTGTCTCACACCCAAGCCAGTCACACCTCGAGGCCTCCTCCGCCTCGACCTCCGGGAGGAAATTATTGCAGCAGTTTCTGAGCGAGGAGAACGATCACGACCTCTGAGCTCCTCGTGAGAAGAAGTCTGGTGTTGGGGGAAGGTGCTGTCAAAGCAACAGGTAACGCAGGACAACACACGAGGCCGCTCACTGGGTCTCCATTGATTTTGGTGGTTTGGTATCAGTATTTGATTTTAATTGTTTATTCGAGCGTCTCTGACTGAGGCTGGTGGTCTGAACTTTACAGGTGAGCTGCAGCGTGACAAGAGTTTGTTTCACAATAAAATCCTTCCAGAGGTTCATTAATGGAAGACTTTTAATCTGAAGCATCGGCAGCTGAACAGATCAGAGAGCAGTGAGGCTGCTACCTGATGAAAATAAGACCAGGGGCAGGGCTTACCTACTTTTAGGTCCTTTCTCTCTCATGGACAAGTACGACATGGACTGTAAATGTCGAGCCAATCAGTTTAATGATAGTCGAAGGAGGAGGACATCACTGTTCGGCACTCTGATCACACCTTGCTGAAATGTGCAACGTCAAAACCAGCAGAAATGCATCAACAGAGAGGAAATCTGACGACGTACACCTTCCTCTGTTGCGCTGATAAAGTCCAGTGGAAGGTCTTTGACTTAATATATTAACTTAATCAGGTTTGAAGGGTTGTACAGAACAGTAACTACACTAGGAAACACTTGACTTGTGAATGCAGCACAGATTTACTCATTGAGGATAGTTTATGAACTCCAGGGATTATTAAAGCATCAGTTTCTGGCCTGTTCAGTGACGGCCTCCTCCTCCTCCTCCTCCTCCTCCTCCTCCTCCTCATCCTCCTCCTCCTGGTTGCTCTGGGTGAGCGTGACTTCAGGTGCTTCTGCCCTGGTTGACCCTGCTCGCATAATTATTTTTCTCTTATTACTTTTGTGGAGAAAAAGCAGCTCCCACCTGCCGAGGACGGGGATCAACCAGCAGCGTGTTTGCAGAATATGTACGATGCAGGTTTTTTTTTCTTTGGGGGGTGGGGGGGGGGTGGGGTGGGGTGGGGGTGGGGTGGGGGGGCTGAGGCCGGGCTTGGCTGTGAGAAACTCTGGTCTGACAGTAAAATACAAACAGACATGTTAACAGGAGATGATGTCCACACGCGAAAACACAACACATAAGCACCGGTGCTCGAGGACAGAGACACAGTCAGTCAATCATACAAGTTTAATCAATCAGGATATTGTACACTGACACCTGAGAATCAGAGAGTGAGGGCCGAATGGAAAAACATAGAGGCTTTGACTGACTCGGATCATAAGATCCAAGATCCATCCTTGATGTGCTCGGCTCTGCTCAACTCAGCCGTGTCCCGTTTCCTCTCGGCGAGCTCTGACTGAGTGCACTGATGAATAATAGATCGATTCAGATGCACGGCGCTCCGCTGTGATCTAACGCAGAGCTTTCATCTCACTTTCAGGCTTGCTGACAAACACTTTGTTTGGTTTGAGTTATTTTAGAGCTCTCACGCAATCAAGGATGAAAGTAAGAATGGATGAGAAAATCCCTTTAGAAATATTTCACAGTTAACACTCGCACAGAACAAGAGGACAGGAACTCAACACCAACAACACACGAGCATTTCCCCCAACGCTTAGAAAAGTGTGTGAAGAAGGAAAGTGACCACAGTCTGTGTGTGTGTGTGTGTGTGTGTGTGTGTGTGTATAGAGAGAGAGAGGTAATGCTCTGTGGGACGTGTTGTTGTCAACTCATGCATTAGATGAATGTTCAACACTTGACGTTAAAGGGATACTCTGAGTTTTTGGGTCGTCACACCTTTGGTCAACTTATCTGTTAAGTGATGAGAATATCGACAGTGAACCTCTTCGTGTGCGTCCGGTGGATCGTTGTAGTCTAGTGCTACTACGTTAGCAAACAGAGGCTGCCAGGAGGGGGCGTCACCAGGAGGATGTCACGCCGCGTTCACCGCCACTAGTGCAGCACAAAGGTGTGATCCCTCACTGGCCCCTCCCCCCCTCCAGGTGTGTTTTCCACCACATGGTACCGACTCGATTCGACTTCTTCTTTTTCCACTGCAGATAATACTCACTCGATGCGCCATCGTTACTATAGCGACGGCAATGAAAACATGCACATGAACAGTGGAGGATACCGAACAGAGAAACGTCCGCTCCTCCTCAGGTGACGACAGCTGTTTTAAAAAAATGGCGGGTTCGTTGAGAGCGTTCCGCCGCCTCGTGCAACGGTGGCGCAGTGGTGGCGATTCTCTCCGACCAATCAGTCGTCTGAGGTGTTTTCACGTCACCTTTGGGTGTCGCCTCAGCTCACCTGGAACCTCAGGACGTGATAGTAGCATCTGCAACTTTTGCCTGATAGAAAACCAATAAAGGCGAGTAGAGGCGAATGGAGTCGGTACCATGCAGCGGAAAAGGGCTGATTGTTGAAAGTATTGATTGTTGGCTCCTTCATTGATTATTTCGTCAATCAGCTGATGCAGAGCATCATAATTAACCTCAGATAGTTTTCAGCTACACTGCTCATTTATATAGATATTTATAAACCTGTGGAGCGTGACATGCAAAAAACAAAACATATTATTTCTTATTATTAAGTTCATGTATAAATATTATGATATAAAATCGTACTATATTATACGATATGATACATAATTAATATTTTAGAGCCACGTCCACTGATCTTTGTGTCTTTGTGTCACTCGGGAAAATAAAGCCCCTCGACACAGTGTCTCTGAAAGTGTTCAGGTGATGAATGAAGGGATTAATCAGTGGCGTGTGGAAGACTCTGGCGTCTACACTGTGCGTTCTCATCATTTATAATGAAGTTGAGCAGTCGGTTATTGAATTCCCCAAAAACCTGTTGTATTCCTTTAAGCAGTCATGGAAACAGGTGAGTCTAAGTCTCTCTTCTTGTTACAGGTGTGACTGAAAGGAAAAGGCAGGAGGAGAGAGAGGAGTGTTGCTTTGAACGGAGGAGGGGTGTGGTAGATAGTGAGGGTGAAAAGATGATCTGCTGAGACCGCCTACAGAGGTCAGAGGTCAGGGGTCAGGGAGAAGCGAGCTGATTGGTTGACGTACCGACGGAGGTGGGCATCTCGCCCCACTGCAGCACCACGTCTTTGGTGATGCGTCCGTAGGTGTTGACGTAGACGCCCTCGTCCTCGTAGCACAGCAGCATCTCCATGCCATCCGTCTTGGGCAGAACCACGATGGCGTGCGGGGTCACCTGACCCTGAATCTGCCGGGGCGACACACGGGAGGGGGGGTGTTGGAGGGGGGTGGGGGCGGGGGGGTTAGGAGCTGCCGCGAGCCCACAGGGGCTCTGGACCCCCCCTTAACCCCTCCTTCCCCACCCTGAGAGACAAGAAACTGCTGCAACAATAGAGTCTCCCGCTCCTCAGCCACGCAATCGCCATGGAAACAGACATGAGCACAGCGTGATTCATGACTGCCAAAAGCAATGTGAGGCGGTTGCTGTGGTTACCGTCTCCTTCCCCCGTCCATCTCTGACTGTAACCAGACCAGGGTTAGAGGAGGACACGGACTCACCCACTCCATCACTCATTCACTCTCTCTCTCTCTCTCTCATTCACTCTCTCTCTCTCTCTCTCTCTCACTCATCCTTTCATCATTCACTCACTCATGGTGGTGGTGGCAGCATGTAGCATTACTTTATATAACGTTATACTTTAATACAATAAATACTTCATACAAAAGAAAAATAAATAACTACATATACAAACATGTAGAAATCTCTTCTAGCTCCATGTTGTAGTAAAATGTTATCTACCTCTATTTCTCTGGAGGTGTGGAGAAAGCCNCGTAGGTGTTGACGTAGACGCCCTCGTCCTCGTAGCACAGCAGCATCTCCATGCCATCCGTCTTGGGCAGAACCACGATGGCGTGCGGGGTCACCTGACCCTGAATCTGCCGGGGCGACACACGGGAGGGGGGGTGTTGG